>NC_079486.1:6596785-6896785 GCF_026230105.1 Diorhabda sublineata
CAAACAAAAATGATCAGAATAATTTGTAAGAGTATCAATAAAAGTAGAAGAAACAAATGTCAATGAGATATTGTTTACTGGTTTTTCGATCCTAGGTTCAGTTTATGCCAAATTTATCATCAGTTCGTAATCAGTCAATATTAAATTCTGCTTTATTTCCCAATTCTAACTATATGAGCTTGATAATGGTTTACACCGGGTATTTCAAAACATATGACCAGTTTTCCGTAAAAATTTCAACGCCATTTATTTTTTGGAATACATACTTCAAAATTATCTTTCCACAATAATGCTAGGATAAAAGTATGTGAAAAAAGAGAAAAGTACATCAGTAACATTATAAGAGGTAGGTATATGAGACTAATGTTTGTTAAAATAGGAACTCAATACTATACAGAGAAAGTTACATTTCATGTTGTACTAGCAAATAGTGAAGATACCAATATGAGAGTCCCAAAGAATCAGTTACAGCTTATTGCAATTACAAAGAAACGATAAAATTATTCTGAGGAGAGAACTTCTTGCAAAAAATAGCAGCTGTGTTACTCGGTAACGAGTGGACAATTCATGAAAGTAGATATGCGAACAGTCACAAATTTACATTATTTGTTCTACAACAAATTTTCATTTCGCAGTCAGACTAGGTGGTCTGTAAACGTAGATGGGAGCATTCCAAGTGGAATCGTAATAGGACCCCATTTTATTGAAAAATCGGCAAATGGATAGAGTTTCAAGTCGTTTACCGCTACTTCTTAAGGCTTATCAATTTCAAAGAAGGAGTTATCCTTTTTCGAATGTGAAACTCCATTTTTCTTCTTTAAATGGCGTCGAATAGCTTGATGCATTTATATCAGCATATTATGAAAATCAGCTAGACACAGCAAGTATCATTAAGGGCCCTAATCAAATGGTTCATAGGTGGAAGTTTCATAAACAACATTTAAATAGTACAAAAACTATACAGTTCAGAGTTTTTAGGTTTCGGTATAAGTTATGGGCCAATACAATCCAAAAGATGAGCCATATTATTCAAATTTGGCAGAATGAAATACAGGATGACTCAAAAATGTGAAACTGTTGTAGCGAGTTTGTTGTTCTTCTGTACATGTATATACTTTTCAAAACGAGGTTCGAGTTTTATCAAATCTTTAAGTTGGAGTAGGCCTAAAAACCTTTATCTACGACAGAATATTTGGGTTGTGTGTTTCAAAGTACAGAAGGTGGTGACCTGCATACGACTTTCACGAGGAACTAGTGGAATACCGTATATGGAATATTGAAAAAATATTTCTTGTTACGATGGCAAATTGCAACAAATTGAAATCTAAGATACAAAATGTCTCATGTGAAAAATTCAACTTTCAAATAAGACGTTATTGAACAATTGTAATCAATTTCAAAACATGCTGAATTTGTATTCAAATACATTCAAAAAAATTGAAAATGAACAGCTGTTCAAAAGTTGAAGATATTGATAGAGTTAAGAATATTTATATAATCAGATTTTAAAAGCTGAAACAAAATTTTATGGTACAAGAGAATATATTTGTTAACTGTTGAATACCAAAAATCATAAAATCGTTTCTCATCTCTTTGAATAATGAAAATTAGATAAAGTGCTGAAATAAAAGAATAAAACAAAGGAATTCTTCAAGGGATTTAATCCATTTTATCCATTTTATCCCAAGCATGCTGTATGGCAATCCCATCTCTTTTGAAATCACTCAATCTGGATGTGGTCTCGCATATCATTATTAAAGAACTACCCATCTTTGTATTAGCATCACGGATTCTTCTTTCATCTTTAAGATCAATAAACCAATGAAAATTCTTCTTCCTACGATTTTTTAAGCATAACGAAGATTTGCAGTTGGATAACTATTATCAATATTGTTTGTTTGGGTCCTTTTTCGTCTGTCTGTGTTTAGCCCGCTTTTAATAGCCCGAGGAGACTCTTTAATAGTTATTTTTTTCTTAGTATTATCAAAATCAGCCAAAAAATTTGTTCAGCTATTCAATATTTTTATAAAATAAAAAAATAAAAATAAGCAATTCTGGATGCAGGTTGCTTATCATAGATCACAAAAATGGAATAGAGAAATTTCCAAAAAACAGCACCAAAATAAAACTAACGTTTATTCTGAGACATCGACAACAGAAGGGTTTCTGTGATCTACCATATTGGTGACTCTGAAATAATGTCCAGTTTTTTAGTTTTTTAATCAGCTCTTAAATGTTCGGAGATTTTGAATGTTGCTTCGAATAGTCAGTAAAAAATTAGATTTGAATTGGCACCTTTTGCTTATAAGCTTCAATACGGATCTCTGAATATGATCACAATTTTAAACTAAAATGGTTAATTTTAATTAGTTAGAATAAATAATAATCAAATTATGCTCAAACAACTCATAGAAATGGATATATGTAAATTAAGACCAAGAAAGCAAAATGCATTTAAATCACCATACATCAACCAATACGTTGATTCTAAATATATTTTTTAAGATGCCACTTCCTCCGTTACAAGTATAAAATTCATATACGACCATCAAATCTGCAGAATGAAAGTTATTTAATAAACTCAAATATATCTATTTCAACGTTCACAAATTATCAAGCTGCTAACCTGTCCGTTGAATATATTTTGCAAATATACATTGTTGTATATTGAAGGATTCCTGGCTATACCGTAAAAGTACCGATGCCAATTTGACCGCTGGATCTATATATATATATATATATATATATATATATATATATATATATATATATATATATATATATATATATAAATATATATATATATATATATATATTATATATATATATATATATATATAATATATATAATATATATATATATTACTTCTTTTGTTTTTTGGTGTTCTAGATTCTAATTAAGTGAAATATTTGGATAATGTATTATGTCCTTTATGACTTATACTAATTCTTGAAACGGAATCTAATAAGGAAAAATTAATTTTTCTTATTAGAAAGTTCTAAGTTGATTTCATCTATAAATCAATATAAAATAAGCAAATTGTCAGTAGCATTTTTTAATGAAGGCTTAAAGAAAAGTCGAAACGTCAAATTTTAACTTTTTTTTAAATTATCGAAAAAAAAATAATTTTAAGACAGAAGAGACCTAAATTCAAGAACATTTAGCTGCAATAATATATCAAAAGTTCTAAGAAATTATTGGTTGTTGTACTGGATGGAGTATTGTCAATATTCTCGGTAGTTCTAGAATTACTAATTTCATTTATTATTTATTCTGCTACTCTTTAATTTTTTTCTGTATCCTTATTTTTTAAAATTTCAGTAACTGTTTTAATGATGTCCTCAAAAGTATATTCTTCCTCTTCTAAACCTATCCAAAACTTTATATCTCCATTTTCTGATTCTGCTTGATTGCGATTGGTTTTTTCTATCAGATCACCAGATGCAACATTTTCCTACAGACAAATTAAGACATTACTATATTTAAAATATGTATTTTCATCTTACCTCTTCATTCGCAAAGTTATCATAAAATCCACTTGATGAAGGACTGGCTTTTCCACTACATTCACTTGGCGATTCCTCTTCAGTCTTGTTATTTGATTCTGAATTTCGACTTGAATCAACTAATTTTCTCACTTTTTCGACTCTTGAATCTTCATTAATATCAAGTTGTTTATTTTGAGTAATGCAGCTCTGTTTTCAAAAGCGTTTGTAAATCAAAACCTGACAAATTTTCCTTAGAGCTTATCACTATATTCTCATTCAATGACATCAACAATTCTATAACAATATTTAAAAATCCATGTTGGTGGCTTTGGATGCTTTCACCTGAAAAGTTTTAAAGTTTCCATACAAAATCTGTCACACTGGGATTTTCTAGAAAACCAAAAAAACTTCACATTTTTCAATAATTATTTTTGTTTGTACATTGAAATTAGGAGTTAGTTATATAATCATTGAAAAGTTTAATCAAGACAGATAAAGTGGGTTAAGTTAAGTAAATGGATTGCAAAAACATCTGCGTGAAGATCATCAATCGAAACGAAAACTATTATACCAAATCAGAAACAATTTTTCAATATAGAGAAATTTCTAATTTTAAATGAACTTCTGTTAATAATGTGATTTTTCATTATAAGAAACTTTTTAATCCAGAAAAATGGCAAGTAACAAAA
Source organism: Diorhabda sublineata (assembly GCF_026230105.1). Lineage (NCBI taxonomy): Eukaryota > Metazoa > Arthropoda > Insecta > Coleoptera > Chrysomelidae > Diorhabda > Diorhabda sublineata. The sequence continues at coordinate 6,600,964 of NC_079486.1, forward strand.
GCAGTTCTATACGTATCCCATATTATTATTGAAAAAATTGGAGATCAATAATTTGCTATTTTTTAAAGAGCATAAACTAGAAAATAACACAAGTAGTCGTATAGTTCAAATCGGGGGCGACAATGGCCTTCCACTTTGGGATTCATTCGCCATTCGAAGTATTATCTGATCTGGAATTGTCAGTATTGCCATTCGTTTCCTTTATGCTTCTTTGACACATCTCAATTCGTCGTTGTGCAATCCAATCAAATGTTTATTCCATAATTGTATCCATTCAGGTTAAAGATTATTATTTGTATTTATGTATGTATTTCTATTTTATCCCAGAGCCGATATACATCCTATCATCTGAAATTTCATATTTATCTTGTGTATTTTTAAGAATACCACAAACTATTAGTTGAACAATACAAGTTGTTATCGGAATCTATTAGCAGCATTTCATTTTCCGATCGCCACTTAGAAAATAAGATCATGGATACTTTTTCGAAGACGATCGAAATTATTTATGCCAAAAAAAAAAGAAGTTTCTTGCTCCGATTTCAGCTGATATTGTGGCATATAGTGATTTATTTAGAAGCATGGCAATGAAGGAGACAATTAGTTCGATTGCAGCACAACTCCGAGAGGAAATTCAAAATTGTACAACAAAATTGCCTGATGATTGCACTGTTGAAGATTTAATTGAAGGTGAATTAGATTATGTACCAGAACTTTTAACCTGCTTCTTGGAAACATTTGTTATGGGCGATGTTTCGCATATATCGAGGCAAAAACGTAAAATAAGGAAAACAAATAACGATCTTGCAATTTTTTCTATTGGGCAAGATATGATCTACGCTGTTTCAAACCATAAAATCAAAACTTCAAACATAGGTTTAGCAGTCAAAAGCTTGTGTAATAGCAAAAAAATAATCAACTTGATATCTAAATATGGGCAGTGTTGTTCGTATACTATTTTGGAAGAATTAGAGACCGAATTAACTTTTTCTACGGCTAACCGTATTTTCGTGTGCCCTGAAGATATCTTACGTCGTCCGGACTTAAATACGGCAGTTGTCTTCGATAACGTTGATCGCTTCGTCGAAACACTAAATGGAAAAGATACTCTTCACGATACAATTGGGATAATTTTTCAAAACATTGCTCTAAATGCAGATACAATGCCTTCAATATCTTCAGCTGAAAATGAAGTTGAGAATCTAGCTTCTAATCAAACTGTATGCAGAATCTACGCTTCTAACACCGAGAAACCGGAAACGCCGCGCCTTTGAAGAAATAACTTTTGAGATGCGCCAATTTACAAAAATATTGAAAATTGCAACTTGGAATGAGCTTGACATTTCCACTCAACAAAGATCCTGCAAATTTAATTACAGCTAAACAATTAGATATCATGTGGATGTTGTCGCATAAGCTCAATGTACGTGGTAGGTACGTGGGTATAATAGTAAAATTTACATTGATAATTTACTTGTCCAAAAAATTTCGTATTTGTCTCCCATAAACGAGTCTTCCACTAATCATTCGACAGTTTTGAAAACTTTAGAATTATGCCAAGTAGTTGCAAAATAATGTAACGCTCCGTACATTCAGGTTACATTTGATTTAGCTATAGCTCGCACGAGTTATTGCATACAATCTCAAAAATCTCCAAAATTTCATAACATTTTTATTCCCATCGAGGATTTTCACATCGAAATGACTTTTTTCAAAGCAGTTGGCACTTTTATTGAAGAATGCGGACTCACTAATATACTGACAGAATCAGATCTAATTGCTGAAGGATCAGTTTCAAGTTTTATTACAGGGAAAAATTATAATAGATGTAAAACAATAAATTCTATTAAGGCGTTATCAATGCAGCAATTTCCTTTCCTTTTAAACAAATGCCGCGCAATTTCGGTGATTTATCAAAGAAAATTTTGCAAACTCATGTAAAAACTCCAGCAGATAGTATAGCCATTATATTTGATCGTTACTTCACACCTTAAAGATTGTGAACATATTCTTCGACGCAATATAGATGACAAAGATTCTCTTATTGCCGGTCCTCAACAAAACAGAACCTCTGACTTCTCCAAAGATTTAAAAAATATAAAGTTCAAAGAAGCATTAGGGAAATTTTTTACCGAACATTAGGCTAAACAGGAGATGAAATCAATTATTGGTAACAAGAAAATATTTCTAATTCATGACTTATGTTACGTGTACTCTGTTAACGATAATGAATTATCGGTAATTTTTGATAATGATCTGTCATGTTCCGATCATGAAGAAGCGGATACAAAAGCTGTATTTTTTGCTTGTCAAATGGAAGAAGAGTCTACTGTCATCATCAGAAACTCTGATATAGATATCGTGGTTATTATGTTAGCCAACATGGAAGATATGAAATCGTCTGAAAAAGTCTGGATTGATCTTGGAGTAGGGAATGCACGCCGATATATCGACATTTCCGCTCTTTTTATCAAATTGAACCCACTTGTATCGAAAGCCTCCACAGATTCTAATGGGATCTGTAAATATACAAGAAGTATTTGGAAACTTGGGCTCTGAAGCATATAATATTAAGGCATCATCTTCCACCGTGGAATCGTTCATCTGCCATTTGTACGGGCTTAAAAATCTAGCTGACGTTAATATTGCTGGGGTGGAAATATTTAATAAAACGTAAAAGTAAAAGATACGTCTCAACCCTTTTCACTGAATGTGAAATATATTGCTTGTTTGTGGAGAAACGCTTACAATCGTATTCCTACGGAAGGGTCACCGCTAGAATACGGATGGAGAAATGTGGATGGAAAATCGGAACCAACTTGATTCCTAGGAAACCAACTTCCTGAAGCGTTCGAAGACATCGTCATAACACCTGAAATTTTAGGAGATACTTTAGATACTTTAGAGTCAGGTACGTTTTCTGTTCCATATTATACTATCAAATCATAAATATAATATTATAATGTATCATAACCACTCTTAGTTACAGAATCACGAGATGACGAGGACGTCCAGAAAGTTGAAGTGGAAACAAACTTCAAAGATAAGTATAGTGGAGATGAGGACTAAAATATGTATTCAAAATTTTAATGATCTATATTTAATTTTATATTAATAAATTATCCAATTTCTGTACGTAAATGCGGATATATTATTTCTAAATTTCCCTCAAAATGGTTAGACTAGCGATATCCCTCAATATAAATGTCCGATTATTATTCAGGAGGATTATGACATCAACTTGACCCTCCTGCATAAAATTCTAACGCGCTGGAGTATCTCAAGATCACCTTTTTTTACATATAAAAAAATATATTATGAGTTTGTATCATGCCCATATCGTCAGATATTTTAATAGGACACGGTCGAATAACTTTTTTTTTCTACTGCTCATTACGGCCAGCCCCCTTGAATTAATCGTAAGGTTAATATCTAATAGTTACCAGAAATATAATGCGCGTACATACTGTAAATGATTGACGCGCTCGAGTTTTTCTAAGAATCGATTTTTTTTACTAATCAGACGGGCTCTCCTCAACACACCCCACCATATGAAGGCTTTAACTTGGTAGAGGTACATTAAAGGATGCAAGGATTCTCCCTATATAATTTTCTGACGCTCTCGAGTCACTTCAAAAATCCCCTCTTGGGCTCCCCTACTATAACAATAATTTGAAATTTATAGGGTAGGTGAGGTATGTTAATTGTTAATGTCCGTTTATTTTTATAGATATTCATTAGTAACTCATATCTATCACATCTCATACTGCAAAATGTGCTACAAAAACCAGTATCGAAAAACTGTTATACCTAATAATTCAGTAAAAAGTGCAAAATTAGAAAAATACATTTCAAGTACTTATGTTTTTTCTTAGTCAAAAAATTTTTTTAGTTACCTACTATCAGACTTTTTTGTTACGTTGTTTGAATGAAAACACATTAAATGTCACAGTAACTTTATTAAGAATTCGTTTATAATAAGAAAAACTAAAACTATGAATAATATTAATACAAGTTTAAATGGAACAAAAGCAACAATTTTGTATTTCTACATCATTGATTTTTCGTTCTGTATCTTTGTAACAACTTGTGTCCTTAATCCTTTTATATTAATAGTGCATAATCGCAAATGTGATTCATGAGTCTCGCAACCTTCATAATCGCTTATAAATTGCCTGGATCTACCTCATCATCTGCGTTATTATAATATGATTTTCCAATTCCGTTTTCCATTTGTTCCGTCTTATTAATTTTTTTTTCTTGAGGAATAATTTCTTCATTCGATCTATTTATTTTTTTACCATGCTCTGCATTTTGTTGAGAATACTCAGATGAAACATTGCAACTGGTGGTATTCATCTTGGTTGAAATGTCATATTCAACGTTTGGAAGTAACTTTGCTTTTTTTGACATATGTACACTGTTTATGATTTGATTTTTAATTTAATTAAAAAGGTTCTTTATTCTGTTTATGATTCCCAAATTAACAATACATATAAAAATAACAATATACAATATAAAATGTGTATGCCGATGGTCTGGCGATCTTTACATGTATTGAGTGCGTCTGAAGTATTAAGCTGGCTCCTTGTTTCTTCAACATTATCCATACATTTTCGCTCTAAAAATAACTTTGTCCCTAATATATGTTTATGATTCCTATCATCTTTCAACTGGGTTATCTCTGAAAAGCAGCTGAAAAACAGAGTTTCAAAATCGACTGGGGGAATATTTTTCAGAAAAGCAACATGACTGACGTTGTTTTATTTGATATTAATTATTATTATTATTATTTTTGAAATATTCTATACATTTGTGATGAATAAACGTTTGGAGTTGAACAACCTTGTTATATGGTTAGCGACCCATGCAGAAGCCTACACCCACTATCTCGGATGTCTTCTGCGCGATTTGCGTCTTTGAGGCTCTTACGAAGATTGTTTGGCAGACAATAATTGTAAAAATTTGTAGAGATTTTTGTTATAAAGTCTTTAATAGTAGGTATATCGGCTTTGTTATGTAACCACGTGTTTCTGGGTAGTTTGGGATAGCAATTATATTTTATCGCCATCCGTAAACACTTGTTCTGTATCACTTGCAGGGAGTTGAAATTGTGTTTGGAGCCGTTATAATAAACTGGGGCTGCGTATGTGAGTATTGGACGTATGATCTGTTTGTATATAAGTATTTTGTTTTGGCTTGTGAGATTACTGTGTCGGCATATGAGTGGGTACAGTTTGCCCATTGCAATCTTGGCTTTATGTATTTGTTGCATGATATGTGCTTTTGCATTTGTGTTGCCTTGTACAGTATACCCCAAATATTTCAGGGTGTTACTAGGTGTAATGAGGTGTCCATCTATATATAGCTGAGATTGCAGTGAGTAGTTTTTTCTAGCTATTCTCCTGAGTAATAAATACTCTGTTTTGGATGCATTAATGGCTAATTTGTGTTCGTGTAAATATGGTATAATTTTTGTGTTGATGTGATTTTGTGCGATGTCTAATGCGTGATCTGGATTCTTTGCTGTCGATACAAAACAGGTGTCGTCGGCATATATGGCGGTAAGAAGTTGCGGGGAAGTTGGTAGATCATGGATAAATATGGAATATAGCAAAGGAGATAACTCAGAGCCTTGTGGTACTCCAGCTTGTATTGAAAATGGTCCAGCTGTGTGATTTTCTATTTTAGTGAAGAATTTACGATTCGTTAGGTATGAATTTAAAATTTTAATCAAATAGCTTGGTATACCTAATTTGATTAATTTGTGAACTAATCCCTCGGGCCATACGGAGTCAAATGCTTTCTGTATGTCGATAGTGACCATAATTGCTTTTTCTTTGTTTTGGAAGCCTTCTCTAATATAATTTAAAACTCTGATGATTTGAGCCACTGTGGTGTGACCGCTTCTGAATCCGTATTGCTCGGAAGGTATAGTGTTATGTTTATCTATGAAATTTTGTAATCTTTTAAGGATTATTTTATCAATTACCTTTGCTATATTATTCAGTAGGGAAATTGGTCTGTAGCTATCCACATAACATGGTTGTTTGTTAGCTTTGATTATTGGTATGATGTTGGCAATCTTGAGCATATCCGGGTATTGACCAGTTTTAATAATGAAATTTATTATGTATGTAAGTTGTACTATTGCTTTTTTTGGTATATTTTTGAGTAAAATGTTAGGTTTCCCGTCTGATCCCGGAGCTGTTTTATTTTTTAATTGTTGTATTGTGTTGTAAATTTCTGTACAAGTTGTTAAGTTTTGTGTATTTAAAGTGTTTAATGAATTCAGGTATTGATGAACTGATTGAGTGATATTTTGATGGTATTGTGTGTGTTGTGAATAATTTATAAAGTGGTTTTGAAAATACTCTCCGAACTTTTCCGCTATTTCGATTTCATTAGTAAACGTATGTCCGTTACTAATAATTTTATTAAATTTATTTTGTTTGAATCTGAGACGTTTCGCGATTTTCCATAGCGAGTTGTTTTCTGGTTGTAAGGTGTTAAAAAAATTGGACCATTCGTTGTTTTTGTGTTCTTTTATCAAGTTGTTTATTGTGTGTTGATATTGTTTTAGTAGTGAATGATCGTTATCGTGCCTAGTTTGTTGCCATTTTCTCCTTATTTTGTTTTTCTCGTGTATTATTTGTATGATGTGATCTGGGAGAGTATTATGGAATTGGGTTTTTGGTTTTAATATAGTTGATTGATTTCTTGCTGTGATGATAATATTTTGAAGATTTCCAATTATCTTTGTTAAGTGTTGTGTATTTTCTATTTTGTCTCTTATTGTGATGTTTTCATTTATGTGTTTTCTAAATTTTACCCAGCTTGTAGTGTTGTAATCGTATGTTTTTGTAATGACAGGGTTATGTATATTGTGTGAAAGTTTCAGATGGATAAGGACAGGATCGTGATCGGAGTTGAAGTCTATTAGTGTTTTTATTTTGTATATGTTGTTAATGTTTTTCCCTATGGCTATGTCGAGTTTGCTGGGAGTGAAGTTTGCGTATGGAAAATGCGTTGGTTCATCAGTATTGAATATAATACAATCAGAATTGTCACAAAATTTCAAAAGAGTATTTCCGTTTTTATTAGGGAGTTTAGCGTAATGACCCCACAGTGGATGTCGACAATTGAGATCACCTACTATCAGAACTTTGTTGTGTGTTTTTGTGATATTGTGAAAGTCCAATTCTTTTAACGTATTACCGGGAGGATTATAAACACCGACTATTTTAATTTTATTATCTAAGAGTATTGGGATATGCTCAATTGATGTATTATTTTGTTGCAAGAGTTGGAAATTTATGCCTTTTTTGATTAACAATGCGATACCACCACCGTTGGCATCGGCGGGGCGGTCTTGTCTAATGAGACGATATTCTGGGTTTCCAAAGTTAATTGATTTATTTGGTTTAAGAAGTGTCTCCATAAGAAAGAAAATATCTGGTTTGTGAATGTCGAGAAAATGTCTGATGAGATGGAGTTTGCTATAAACTCCACGTACATTACAGAATATAATTTTAAGATTAAATCGTTTTTGAAATACTGTTCTACCACCTACCTGCCTAGATGTCATAGTTGTCTATATTAGTAACAAAGTTATTGTAGATCGTGAATTTCTCCATTTTATTGTTTGCCTTCTTCATTTCCTCTAGTAGATCAGCAACGGCTCTGCTAAGTTCGTCCAAGTTTACCAAGGAGTGAAGTTCTTTGAACATGTTGTTCAGCTCGGTGAATTTGGTTATATCGTTGTTGGGTGGTCTGGGTTGAACGTTTGTTGTTTTTGATTGTATTTGAGGCTGTTCATTTTGGGGGGTTGTTTGGGGAATGTTTTTGGATGGGAGGCTGGGAAAATCTTCATTGTTGTTTCTTTTTGTCCATGGGTTGTTTGTTGGAATAGGAGCTGGGATATATTTTGTGGTGGTGGTGGTGGTGGTTTTGGATTTTAGATTGATTGATTTCTTTTCTTCAAGCCATATTTTCCTTTTTATGAATTCTGGACAAATTTCTGCGTTTGCAGGGTGGTCTCCTCTGCAGTTGGCGCATCGGACAGGAAGCGATCTTTCTTTAACACATTCTGGTGTAAGATGTTGCCCCGCGCATTTTAGGCATCTCGGCGTTCTACCGCAATTTGAGGTAGCGTGGCCCCAGAGCTGACAGATGTGGCATTGTATTATTGGTTTGTTTTGTCTTCTATGTTCCCATACAACCCTTGTGTGTTCGATTACTCTTACCGTTTTATTCAGGTAGTCCAGAGTAATTTTGGAGTCTGTAATAACTAAATAAAGGGGGCGACCCTTCGTTGTCATACGATAAATGTCCTTAATTTGAATTTTATGAATTTTTTCAATCTCTTCTCGGATGTCAATGATGTGTAGCCCTTCTGCTAGGCCTCTTAGTACGAATGCGTGTGTTTTGTCTTCTCGTCTGGAGTAGGTGTGAAATTGAATTTTTTCCCGTTTCAGTGTTTTTTTCAAATTCTCAAAGTCGCTAGCATCTTTGGTGAATACGATTGTTGAATTGTTTGTGTACTTAAGTTCGAATGGGTTTTTGACTTATTCTGTTATTCTGTTTACCATATGCCTGTGGTGTGAAACGTTTCCGTCCGTTGGAGGCTGCTTTTGTACGTTTATTCCCTTGGATGCCTGTGTCGTCATCATCGCTGGTAACACCGGAGTTATTGAACTTTCTGAAGTGAGTTTTCTTCCTTTTCTTTTGTGTTTTGAATGTAGTTTGTTTCTCGTCTTCAGAGAGTTTGGATAGCGTATCGTAATTGTTGTGTGTTTCGATTGTGGCTTGTTTGTTTGTCTGACTCAGTATTTTATTGAAAGATACACATTTTTTGGGTTTTTCGAATTCCGGTGGTGTGACGTCTCTAGTGTCCATGGGTTCATTTGTGGTAATTGTCTGGATTGCGTTTATGTCTACTTTTTGTTGTTCCGCACTAGACATATTTAGTTTTCTAGCAGTTATTTTAGAATTTTTCTTAACAATTTTCTCGTATTGCGACGTGAAATTGTCGGTTGTTATTAGCAGGTTTATGTATTTGTACTTGAATTGTTGTTGTTTCAGGGACGTTTGTCGATCTCTTTGAGCTTATGTCTTCCTCTGATGAGTCACTGCGCTGTGATCCTATAGTATCTTCTTCCATTTGTACTTTTGTTTGTCTTACTTTGTTTAATGATCTATCCGGTGTGGAGGTATTATTGGCCGAACTGCCTCTACACACAGGAATTGACAACTCAGAGTTGAAAGACTTCAGCCCTATTATATCACTATCGCAAGTGATATTTTTGTTTTCTGAACACTTGTTAATGTTTTTGTTTATTTGTTCTGGACACTTTTCGATGTTAACTTCTGAACACTTTGCTTTAGATGGTTGGTTGTTGGTCAACTCAATACATTTAGATAGCGACGATACGTCGATTGTTTCTAAACACTGTTTTGGAATAATTATCGTTTCCAAACTATCAGTTTTATTTGTTTTATCTTCAGTCAAAAAATCTTCATCAATATAAACTAGTTTTAGAAAATTTTTGTTTTTTAATTTTAATTCTGAAGTTTTCTTTTTTATTCTATTGATTTCTGAAGAGTATTTTGACAGTGAATTTTCATCTGTAGTATCGGCACTGCGACGTGGAACGTCGGGATCAAAACTACGACTAGATTCCCGTACACTTATCTTAGGAACCGTTTTATGTGTGTTGGTTTTTGTAAGTCTTTTTATTTTATTAGTTTTTGTTATTGTCTTATGTTTTAACGTACCTTTATATCTTCTTTTCGGTGACGTTTTACTGACACTATTGTTCTATTAACACGCACATTTTTATCAATATTGAGATTTTCACTAGAGAATATTTCTGGTTTTTGCACATTAAGTTTTTGTATTTTTTCCCTCAACCTTCGTGTATACTCGGTGGGGTACGGTGTAGTCCCCGTGATGGGGGGGCGAAGGTAGACTTAGTAAATCTATGCATAGGTTTTCAATGAGACCAATATATTACTATAATATTGAATAGTAATAATTATGAGGGGGTACACTTTGCTTGAGGTTTATACTGGTCGTAAAATATATCACTATACAGATTACAAAATAATCGTTAAACGCGCGTTCTCTCCTCAGTAGCTGACTCGAGAATGATGATTTGATAATTCATAAAATAGTTAGTCCCGTAGAATTTGGCCGGACGGAGAACTAAAAATTGTTATAATAGTGTACGTTCCAACAACAGTCAGATAAGTCAAATCATCAGTCCATTACCATACCAATAAATATGGAAGAAAATACAATTGGGCAAAGCGCAAATGAAAACATATTAGTTGAAGCAGTTAAAAACCATCAAACTCCAACTAATTCCAACAAACAAACTGTGGTGAAAGCAGCGAATCACTCTTGGGCACAAGAGGTAGAAGATGCAGAAAAGGCTACACCAAAGGAAAATTCGGACAATTTCACATCCCAATATGAGAAAATTATTAAAAACAAAGAAATTACAGCCAGAAAATTTGATGTGTTTCCGAACAAAAGCAAACGAAAACAAAAAGTAAATATAAACGAAATTATCACAATTCCACAAAATGAACCCATGAAGGTTAAGGAAATTATTCCACTAGGTTTCACCAAACCCAGATGATACATTCCCTTTAATAAAATTATAACTTAGAACATAAATCCGATCATCACGCAAAACACATATGAAACACTTTCGGAAATGTCCGAAGAAGAGTCTCAACAAACATCAAACACCCAAAAGAAAAGGAAAAAAACTACCTTCAGGAAATACAATGCCACAGAGTCAAGTTCGGATGAAGACAATCAGAATAAACAAACCAGCAAGAGGCAAAAAGCTAAACAAACGAACACTACAATCAAAAAGAATAACACATCTTGCCCGCCAATCGTCATTGATGGCAACGTTTCTGCACATAGGGATATGGTGAATAAGTTGAAGGAAAATATTTGCAAACCATTCGAAATCAAATACACAAACAATTCATCAATCATTTTCTCTAAAGACATTGAAGACTTCGAAAACTTGAAAAAGGCATTAAGAGTGGGAAAAGTGCAATTCCAAGGAAGGCTAGAGCTCATGCATTCGTTCTTCGTGGCTTAGCCGAAGGTCTACAAATAATAGATATAAAAGAGGAACTCAAGAAAACATACAAAATTCACACCAAAGATATTTTCAGAATGACCACGAAAGGTAGACCTCTCTACCTAGTAGTGACCGATTCGAAAGTCACTTTGGACTTTCTAAACAAAAACGTAAAGGTGGTAGAACACACGAGAATTCAATGGGAACATCGTAGGCAGACAAAACCGATAATACAATGCCACATTTGCCAGCAATGGGGACATGCGACTTCAAATTGTGGTAGAACACCGAGATGCCTGAAATGTGCTGGACAACATCTCACACCGGAATGTCCCAAGGAGAGAAGTAAACCCGCGAGGTGCGCAAACTTCAGGGGTGTCTTGAGGAAAAAAGAAATGTATACACTAAACCGGACCCAAAAAAATACATTCCTGCCCCTACACCAGCTGTCAATCCAAGGGCACGAGTATCCCAAAATAAACAAGATTTTCCCAGCTTACCTAAAAAACAAAACTCCCAACCGATTCCGCAAACCACTTCCCTTCAACCCACTTCCCAAAACAAAATAACAAGTCAAACAGCAGATACTGACGTGGACAAATTTAATGAATTAAACAGTATGTTCAAAGAGCTACACTCATTGGTAAAATTGGATGAACTAACCAGAGCCGTCGCAGATCTGCTACAAGAAATGAGGAAGGCGACCAACAAATTAGAAAAATTTACAATCTACAATAACTTTGTTGCTGGTATAGACAACTATGACATCTAGGCAGATAGGTGGCAAAGCAGGATTTCAAAATCGATCTAATCTTGAAATAATTTTTTGCAATATAAACGGAGTTTTTAACAAACTCCATCTTATGAGACATTTTCTCTACATCCTGATATATTTTTTCTAATAGAGACTCTACTCAAGCCAAACAAAACAGTAAATTTCAGAAACCCCGAATATCGTCTTTTTAGACAAGACCGCCGCGATGATGCCAACGGTGGCGGTATCGCATAACTCATCAAAAAAGGCATAAATTTCCAACTCTTACAACAAAATAATTCTGTAATTGAGCATATCGGAATCCTTCTCGATAATAAAATTAAAATAGTTGGTGCATACAACCCACCAAATACTAAATTGAACGAATCAGATTTTTTCAATATTGTGAAAACCCACAACAAAGTATTGTTGATGGGTGATTTTAATTGTCGACACCCACAGTGGGATCGGTACGCAAACTAACAAAAATGGAAGTACTCTCAACTTTCTGCGATAATTCGGACTGCAACATATTTTTTACTGACGATCCTACCCATTTTCCTTTCGCAAACCACACCCCTAGTACGTTAGACATAGCAATAGGACGTAACATAAATAACATATCAAAAATGAAGACATTGACAGACCTAAATTCCGATCACGATTCCCTCCTAATTCAATTTAAACTTTCACTTAATATAAGCAACACAATAATAAAAAATATCTATGACTACAGCACCACGAGCTGGGTCAAATTCAGAAGAATCATTAACGAAAACATTAAAATCATAGACAAAATAGACAATACAGAACATTTAAATAGAGTCATTGAAAATTTACAAGATATAATCCTAACCGCTAGAAACGTACCCACCACCCTTAAGCGTAAACCCCAATAATTGATACCCTTCCGGACTACATCAGTGACATAATACACGATAAAAATAAAGCACGCAAAAGATGGCAATCATCAAAGCAAGAAAACGATAAAATCATATTAAAACAATATCAATATAAAATAAATAATTTAATTAAATAATACAAAAACAATAATTGGGCGAAATTTTTAAACAAACTGAAACCCGAAAATAACTCTTTATGGACAATTGTCAGAAATTTCAAAAACCAACGTAACGAACTAACAAAAATTGTTTACAACGACCGCACTATAAAGAATATGACTGAAATTGCGGAGAAGTTTGGAGTGTACTTCCAAGAAAACTTTATAAACAACATGCTCAACACACAATATCACGACAATATCTCAAATATTGTACGAAATCACCTAAACGCAATAAATATACAAAATTCAAAATACCTTACAACTTGCACTGAAATTTATAATATAATTTTCAAATTGGAAAATTAAACTACACCGGGTATAGATGGCATAGCCAATATACTTATTAAAAATCTTCCCAAAAAAGCTTTAGTTAATTTTGTTCTAAAAACAGGACATTACCCTAATAAGCTCAAAATCGCCAACATTGTTCCCATTATCAAAGCTAATAAACAACCATACTATGTGGATAGTTACAGACCTATATCCTTGCTCAATAATATTGCAAAGGTGATAGATAAAGTAATTCACAAAAGATTATAAAACTTTATTGAAAAACAAAAAATTATACCACCCGAGCAATACGGATTCAGAAGTGGACACAGTACGACGGCCCAAATAAAACGAGTTTTTAATTATATTAGAGAAAGCTTCCAGGACAAAAATAAGTCCATCATTGTCGCTATCGACATCCAAAAAGGTTCGAGGGTTTAATTTTTAAATTGATAAATTTAGAAGTTCCAAACTATTTAATAAAAATTTTGCATTACTATTTAACGAATAGAGAATTTTACGTCAAAAACAATGAAAGCCAGGCGGGTCCATATCCCATAAAGGCTGGAGTTCCGCAAGGGTCCGTACTATCACCTTTGTTATATTCCCTTTTTACAGATGATATACCCACTTCCCAACAAATCCTAACAGCTATGTATGCAGATGATACTTGTTTTGTAGCATCGGCAAAACATCCCGATCAAGCACTTAACATCATCCAAACACATTTAAACAACAAAATTTTACCATATTTTCAGAACAATAAACTATCTATAAATGAGTCAAAAACAGAGTACTTGTCACTCAGACGTATAGCCAGGAAAAGCAGCTCATTGCAATCGCAGCTTCACATTAACGAACAAACGATCCTGCCAAGCAGTACCCTAAAATATCTAGGGTATATTGTGCAAGCAAACACGAATGCTAACGCCCACATAGCCAAACAAATACAAAAAGCTAAGATTGCAATGGGCAGACTTTACCCTCTCATCTGTAAACACAGTAAACTCACCACACAAAACAAACTTTTATTATACAAACAAATCATTAGACCCATTTTAACATACGCAGCCCCAGTCTACTACACAGGTACCAAACAAAATTTCCGCAACCGTATGGCTATTAAATATTCATGCTACTCAAAACTTCCTAGAACCTCGTGGTTACATAACATAGCCGATATATCAAAGACTTCGTCACCAAAATTTCAACAAACTTTTACAATTTTTGTCTACCAAAAATCTTCGAGAAAAACTCAGAGCCGCAAATCGCGGATATCCACGACAGTGGTTGTAGGCTTCTGCGTGGTTCACTAATCATGTAGTTGGAGAAATCCAAATTTATATATACCGAAATCAGAGTAAATAAAATCTTATATATAAATCAATATATTCCTACGAATTATTCAATATCAGCCACGTTGCTTTCTCGAAAACTAGAACCCCGATCGATTTTTGAAACCCTGTTTTTCAGCTGCTTTTCAGGGATATTTCAGCCGAAAGATTCTGAGAGTCACAATTATATACCAGGGACAGAGTTATTGTAGCTACATCAAACTTGTGGATAATGCCCCGATGCAAGGAACTACAACAGTACTTATAGACGTACACAACACATCTAGAGATCGCCAGAACAACGGCCAACGCATGTATTGTTATCTTTTAGATGTATTGTAAATAGGGAAACATAAAAGAAAATAAAGACATTTTTTAAACAAACAGTCAGTGTAATATGATGTCATCATTCGATGGAAACGCTATGTCGCTATGCGCTTGCGTGCTTTTAAACGTATGTTTAAATTAATGTTAATAATGAGATGTTTTCCTTATCTGTCAGTTGATGAATTGTAATAAATTTTCTCTTACACAAATGCTGATGCATAATTATAAACACACTGCCTTCTAATATGTTTAAGGCCTCAGCTATCTCACGCAATTTCATTTTACGATTAGATAGAACCAATTTGTGGACTTTTTTGATGTTTTCTGGAGTAACCATCTCAATTGGACGACGACCACAACGTTCACCATGATCGGTGTCTGTACGACCACGTTTAAATTCAGCAAACCAATAACAAATGGCTCTTTTATATGTATATTTGGAAGAAGACAAAATATAAAAAGAGCAAAGTTTTTTGTGGCGTTTTGTTGTGAAGTTCATCTTTGCATCTAGCTAGTAAAAAATCGCAAAGGTGAGATATGAGTCTTGCAACCTTCTGTATCTCTCGATAATTGTCTTCAGGTAACTTATTCCTTGCGAGATTATCGTATGTTTGTCCAGTTTTGTCGTCCTTCCGGTCCGTAATATCTAGTTTTTCCATTTGTTTCGTCATCTCAATTTTTTTTCGTGGATAGTAATATCCTTTTTGGATCCATTTATTTCTTTACCTGGGGGTAGTGGGATACATAGATCCCAGTGGAAACTTTTTGCGGGACATATTTAAACCAATGGTATTCATTTCAATTTTCTTTACAACAAATTTTTATGTATGAAGACTAGAAAAACAATTTTTGCACAGAGGAACATTGCAAGTTGAGCAGAAGGTTGTTGTGCGTTTTTCTCTCTTATTTTTTTCCACAACTGTGACATCTCCTACGAGTTGGTCCTTCATTTGGAAGGTGATCCCCAACATTCAATAACCATTTGGGTCATTTTAATCGTCTTCCGTATTGGCGTTTTCTAACAACCTTGGCATATTTTCGAGCCTCAGAAATCATTGACTCTGCAAGTGGAACCAGAAAATCCAGGAAAGAAATTTTCTTATGATGTGTTTCTCTCCAAATAATCCATGCATTACCGCACTGGTCATAAGCAAACGGTGAAAAACTTTTTTCTACCACTTCAAAGACTTACGATCCATGTCATAAATACCAATCAATTGGTCAGAAAGATCAACATCCCCCATGAACCTATTGTAATTGGCCTCAATTTCAGGACAAGGAATTTCCTTTTTCTTTTCTGTTCACAAAGGTCATATCATTTCCATGACACTTTGAAAGCAGCGTTACTTCTTTTGTATCTTTCCACAAAACCGCCGTAGTACCAAATTGATTATGGACAAAGTCAGCTTCACCCCTGTTTCTTTTCTTTTTTTCGAATTTTGGCATGTTTCTACGATTGCCAATCACTGTACCAACATAAGCAAATGGAGAGTTGTTAATTAATTTCGTCGACGTGAAAAACCGATCAAAACATTAACTAACCTCTGGATCTTTTAAATACTATTTGGGAAGAGGTGATTCATTTATTAGTATTAGATATTGCCAACCTCTTCAAAGCATTTAGATTGTGTAAATCATACTCATCAACATGCATATTTAGTATTTTACAACAATGTCTGAAGGAGCCGCTTCATCTAAATATTCATAAATTGAATTATTACACTTATTTGAAACTTTAAGTGCTTCTAAGAGTAAGACTAACTCTTGTAAGTAACAAGAAGAATGTTCTAATAATGTCACTGTTATTTCAGTTCCAATAAAAAAGAAATAGGAAACCAAAATGTATACTGATGAATTACCAGAAGTAAGGGACCTATTGGGTACTTCATTTTGTAAGTACTTTGTGGTAGCGAAAAACTAATTTAATAAAAAAATGCGTCAAGTTTATTCATGAAAATGGAGACAGATTTTTAAAATTTAAATTCATCAAAATCATTTTTTACCATCCCATTACTCAAGAAAAGCCTTTTACATTAGCCTACATAATGTTGTTATAGAGTAGAGTGAGTTTACTAATTCAATCAACTGACGATCTTAAATGATAGTATACTCGGTAATATTTTTGTGTTTTGTACAAAACACATAGAGACAAACGGAAAACATCGAAACAGGCGTCAAACAGTGTAATAGTAAGTGTGGTAATATTAGTAGTACATGTATTGGATTTCTCAATGTGAATATTCTTCTTATTTTCATAGTATCTTTTAAGGACTTTACTTTTGTAATATGTTCATTCAACAAATTTTCGGCAGCTGTCTGTATGTCCTCAGTGTCCATTCATTGTACAATCAACATGTATACCATAAGTTTTACATATATTTATTGTATTTAAATATTTACCTCTATTATTCGATTCACTTTCCCCATTTTGCTTTCTATCAGCATCTTCATTTCCTTAATGTTTCTTCTACACTTGTCAATTTGTCACTGTGCAATTCATTTAAAGGAAGACTACGAAAAAGAAGAAGAGGATAAGAAAGAAGTAGAATAGCAGAAAGATATTTTTGAGTGACAATGTCGTGATTTTTAAGAAAATTTTCTGTTAGAATTCAAATTTCCGTTCTAATTTGTAATAAAAATTTGTTAATTTTCTCAATAAAGTTTGTTGAAAAATCCTATTTTTTCACTTGTTTTATGCAAATCATTATTTATGCCAAATTTTATCATTTTAATACCTTTTCCTTAAATTTCCAATTATATTGTCTTAAAGCGTCATAAATATGAGTAATTCCGTGATTAACATGTTGAACGCAGAGCCAAACATGTTTATGTCCCCGTCAATTTGATGCCCAATTCTATTTGGCACAAAAATTTCATAAATATGACTAAATGCATTATTTAATTGTCAACACGTTAACTGTCAAGCCGATAATTTTTCTTATGTCCAAGTCAATCAATTTTATTTATTTTCCAATAAAACAACTTGAAATTAGGAATTTTTTTCGTGTAATTTCGATGCACAAATCAAAGATTTTCAACATTTTTTCCCGCCACAATTAGGGGAGAATATTGTTTCGTATCGTAAAAACAATAGATAAAACAACAGTGAGCGAAAAAATACTCAAACTAAAAAAATTTGGTTGTTGTATTATACTTGTATTTTCTAAAATTAATATATAGATATACTCTATATGTCTATATATCTATATCTCTATATATCTTCTATATGATACGTTTTAGACACCACATGAAGCCACCATTTAATAACTGGAATAAGCTTAATTGAGGTACAATCTGCGAAACGGTTTTTGTTGGCAAAAAGCTTGAAGAAGCCTATGGACATTTAGCGTTAGTGTATGAAATATTTTTTCTTAATTTCAAAACTTTCCCATTTTCTAAACAATTCTCAATGGCAAACAGAAACATCATCTAAATAGTTTTAGTTTGAAAATAACAAGGTATAAGACATCAATCAAATCAAAATATGAGACAAATTCACTTTATTTACAATCCAAATTACAAATCTAATGATATGAATAATCAATATCTAGGAAAATTTAAATACCCGGATCTGATCGACGGCTATTGAACAAAGACATAGAACATAATCCCAAAGCTTTTGGCGAACATTATCTAATCAAAGTGTATTTCGAACTAGAGTTTCCATAGATAATCCAATTGTTTTATCCTAATTTCACAAAATCTGGTTGCAATTGTGAAGAATCAGCGATCAATGTCCAATTTGGCGGAGAATTAATTGAACTACTCATATTTATGGTTGTTATACTAATAGATGGAGTATTGTCAATATTCTCAGCAGTTCTAGAATCACTAATTTCATTCATTATTTATTCTGCTACTTTTTTATTTTTTTCTGTATCCTTATATTCTGCTTGATTGCGATTGGTTTTTTCTATCTGATCACCAGATGCAACATTTTCCTACAGACAAATTTAGAAATTACTATATTTAAAATTGGTATTTTCATCTTACCTTTTCATTCGCAAAGTTATCCTCAAATCCACTTGATGAATGACTGGCTTTTCCACTACATTCACTTTGTGATTGCTCTTCTTCTAATAGACTTTCCCGTTGTTAATACATTTGTACTAACTATAATTATCGAAATTCAATTAGTTTACCTATCTATTTAGGTTAAAGATCATTATTGGAGATATCTTTGGCTACATTTTCCAATTATTCATACTTATCTAATTCGAATTTATGTATGATTGTATCATTGTTTTTGACTTCTGCTTTCCTCATAATCTTTCAACATCCGAGTAATGATTTTAACTTTAAATTATTCACCGAATTCCACACCTCCATGTATTTCAATTTTATTCCAGAGTCGATATATATTATTCGAGTATCCTATAATCTGAAATTTCATATTTATCTTGTCTATTTTTGAGGTTTTCTGTAGATTTTTGGATTAAAAACAATGGATCATAACACATAATACACTGAGAACGTTGAAGCAATCTTAACGACAGTTTGTTATTGTTTTCCCGCAGCCGAAAGCAAACATGATATTATTCGAACATAGAAGTGCCATGAAAAAGGTAAAAATTGAGTTTTAAAAAATTGATATAAACATATGATTCCATTATAGCTAGTTTGAAAGAAAATGAAATATTTCGAGATATATGTATTAAGATAGTTTCAAAAATAATAAATTAATTCAATTATATATTTTGTTGTTGGACTAAGTGCTTTTTAAATTATTTATTTTGCCAATCTATTACGAGAGTTAAAAATATCAAATTAATCAATAAAAATTAAAACAAATTCAGCTGTAGCACCTGCATTATGGAAATATGTATTAATATCTGTTCTCGATAAATAAAGAAGGGTATCTGGTGTAGTTTTAATTAAAATTTGGGTTGCCAATTTAACTTTCATTTTTTCCTTTTTATAAAAAGTATGACTTGTTTTAATTTTCGTCCCCAACATAAGTCCTTCATTAACGTGAGGTTGCTTGGGTGATGGGATGGTTAAAAAATGTTTTTAAAAAATTTAAATTTGAAAAATCTACTCCTAAAGACTTAACCCTTTGCCAATTGGTCATGGTACCATCAAATTTCATTGACAAAACTTTTACCCAACTTTTATGTTTTTATGTCTTTTAGTTATGATGGTATTTGCTTCTGATTCAGCTCGTCTTCTTTCATTTTGCCACCTAGGGCACGCAAAAAAGGTATGATAAACATCGTCCTGTTCATTGCCACAATACTGGCAAAGTGGCGAGTCTTTTATTTTGAATCTGCAGAAGTATGCTGCAAAGCATCCATGTCCACATAATAGCTGGGACAAGGCGTACGTTATCTCCCCATGTCCTCTCTTGTGCCAAGGTTTAAGTTCCGGTATGAGTCTTTTGGTCCAAGCGCCCAAATGGTGTGTTGCTTCCCATTTTCTTTGCCATTTAGTTAGCGTGTTTTCTTTTTCTGTTGTTTTAACTGCTTGCTCTTTTCCATGTGTGGCGGTTCTCTCGTTCAGCAATAGGTCTATGGGTATTATACCCGCCAATACTAATATTTCCTCGGTGGATACAGTACGGAACGCACTGCATATGCGGATAGCTAGTTTTCTCTGTATCTTGAGGAATATAGATCTATACTTCAGATGTTTCAGAGATTCTTGCCATACTGGTGCAGCGTACAGCATAATCGAGTGGGCTACCGCCGACAGCAGTTTGCGCTTACTTGACGATGGTCCCTCTCTTTTCGGCATCAGGCGGCTAAGTGCCACTATCGTCGTTTCAGCCTTACGGCTTGTGTTTACAATATGAGCCTTCATTTTAGCGCCCTGATCGAAGAATACCCCTAGGTATTTAGTTTGTGGTTGAGTGAAGACCGGTGTGTCTATTATATCGATAGTCACCTGTTTAACAATCTTTCTATCCACCAGCAAAGTTGCCTCTGTTTTTTCTTTGTCACAGCTACGATTTCGTTCTCCGTCTTCCCACTCGCTACTACCGCCAAGTCGTCAGCGAATCCAATAAGCACATTTTTGACATCCAGCATTGTTTTCTATTCTGATGTACATTTTGTTTTGCTTTATTTACCTCTTCCATTACTCTCAGCATAGCGTCTATGGTCGATTTCTTTTTCACAAATCCAAACTGTGTATCAGCAAGGCCTCCTGTTCTGCAGATTTCTTCAACTATTCTTTCTTTTATAAGGTGCTCTAGTAGTTTTCCCATGCAGTTTATTAGGCACAGCGGTCTGTATGTGAGTTTTGATTGTCCTTCTTCACGTGGTTTTTCTATGAGCAGCAATTTGGCGGTTTTCCAGATATCTGGGAATTCGCCCTTCAGGATTTGCTGGTTCATTACATTCAGACAGATTGGCGAAAGTCTTTGTGCGACACATCTAATTATCTCCGGTGGTATATGGTCGGGTCCTGCAGCCCTTTTTAATTTGATCCTGTTTGAAGCTCGATCCAGCTCTTCTGCCGAGAATAGTGTCCCGTACCTCAGTGGTACTCCACTTAGTTTTCTGGTGTTGTGGGAACAGCTTCTTAGCTTCGTCAAGCATGAGTTCTTCTGACAACGCAGGAGGTGATCTCAAGCTCAGTTTATTCATCACTATCTTGTATCCCAGTCCCCATGGGTCTTCTTCAACTTCTTCAATGACCCTTTTCCATTTAACCTGTTTTGGTCTTAGGATGGCGTTCTTTAGCCGCGCTCTTTCTTCTTTGTAGGCTTGCCGAGATGTATCTTTTTGTTCTTGCGGTATATTAGGTCATATTTCTCTTCCGTGTAAGGCATTTTTACCGAGTTTCGCGATTTCCGCTGACCACCAGTAAGCTGGTTTTTTCCTGTCACTTGGGATACCCTTTCGTTGGAATGTATTATCACATGCATGGCTGATGTTCTCAATTAATCTCTCTGGCTTTAAGGTTTGTTCTCTTGGTGGTAATTTGCTTCGCAGTTCATTTATGAAGTAATCCATTTGTGTCGTATCCACCCTCCAGCCGCGGCTCTTAATCTTCGTTCTTACGCTATCTTTCTTAATAGCTATATCAAAATAAATGTAATTGTGGTCTGTAAGATTTTCCTCTTCAGACACTCTCCAGTTCGTTACTAAAGGCGCTATATTGGTTGCCGCGAATGTTATATCGATAATGGAACAGCTTTGGCCTCTACGGAAGGTAGGTTCACATCCGGTGTTCAGTGAAATTAAGTTTAGTTCTGAGGCCCATTCAGAAAGAATATCTCCTCTAGAATCATTTGATGTTGAGTTCCACATCATTGATTTCGCGTTAAAGTCCCCGTAAATCAGGCACTTATTTTTCCGTGTAGCTATACTATTTTTCAGTTCATTCAGTAAATGTTGGAACTCTTCGAGCCTTATATTTGGCGACATATAACAGCTATATATAGTGATTTTGATGCAGTCAATCCAGACAAATAAATTTCCCTGTCCCCAACCTTGTATCGATATGTGCTTGCTTGCTGGTAAGCAAATTGCTGCATCTATATTAATATCTATGTACCAGCCTCTCTAAAGGGCACTTTAGGGAAAGTGGCCTATGACCGGGGATGTTGCATTGTACGCAGTGAGCTTCTTTCATGCAGTCTTTTTTCTGGTGGTTATCTCCCCCACATTGTATGCACAGTCATGTTCTAACAGGGCCCTTGAAGAATTTGGCCATATGACCAATTTCCCAGCATCGATGACACGAGTCCACTCTCATCCTTTCTCTCACACTGCAGTTGACCAAACCAATTCTTATTTTGCCCATTTTGTGTAGGCTATCGACAGTTTCTTTTGGTATAAAGACGGTAGCTGCTTGTGTCCCACCATAGTCAGGCCTCAAAGAGCTAACTCTTATGTCTCCTGTTGGTTTTCTTCCCTTGTCGATGTCTCTGATAGCAGCTTCCACTTCTTGTTTGCTAGTGACAGCATCAATGTTCTTAATATGGACTATATATATATATATATATATATATATATATATATATATATATATATATATATATATATATATATATATTTAAATACATCGAAAGGTTCCTAATTCTAGGTCTCTTCTGTTTCAAAATTAGTATTTTTGTGATAGTTTTTAAAAGGTAGATTTTGAAGTTTCGACTTTTCTTTAAGTCTATCAAAATATGATTTGGACACTGACCATTTGCTTATTTATATTGATATAAATTATAATTTTGAAACAGAAGAGACCTAAAATCAAGAACATTTAGAAGTATTTATAAATCAAAAGGTCTAAGAAACAAGATATTGAAGAAGGATAAGATGAGGGGATGGACTAATGATTTAACTTTAATAGAAAATCAAGAAAAATATAGAATAGCTAACACTATATATCACGAAAGAAGTAATTAGAAGATAATTAGAAGAAATCAATAACGGTATTCCAGCAGAGCTAATATAGTCACATACATGTCTTTCAAGATCAATATTTCACTCACTCCTGATAAAAATCTGGAATGATGAGAGTATTCTCCTCGGGAATAAATCCTAAACTAAGTAATCTCATGGTAGAACTGGGATAGTGTTGAGTTGAAATTGTAATGAAAAAATATCCACATGACCCATTTCGTTAAACCACAAACTGAAAACGTGCGAGAAAGACTCATTAAGTAAATAAAAAAGAAATAAAAAAAGTTAAACCAAATAAAAAAAAAGACGAAAGTATGGTCAAATCGTTTGACATAGATGAATCAACAACAACCAAAGAAAATAAAACATTTTGGGTATCCTATACTCCCCACTAAAATCCTCCAAACATATTAGAATAAAACAACACAATATGTTATGCGAAGTGAATAACTCTCAAAACAAACTTTATTAAAAACGTTAGAGCAACTTTATTGGAATAAACAAATGATAGTTATACTTTAGCCCAATTTTATTGGGATACATAAATGTTAGTTATAAGTTAGCCAAACTTTCTGGGGATACATAAATCATAGTTATAGTTTAGCCCAACTTTATTGGGATACATAAATAATAGTTATACTTTAGCCCAACTTTATTGAGATACATAAATGATAGTTATACGTTAGCCCAACCAGGTTTGAATCACAGTCCCACCAAGGTTAGGACACTTGGTGGCTCCTCGAGAAAGTCTTGAGATTAAAATTTGTTATAATACAAGTATATAGAAAAGAAATTCTTTAATAAAACTGAATTTGCATTACAAGTAATTTCTTGTTGAAGCACGAGAGAATTCTTTTTCGAATTTATCCTTGGAGAAACGGGAAAAACTACACACAAACTCGATATTCCTTGGGAGTAAACAAAATATTCGCAAGAGTTATTATGAAATGTTAAATTTCTGTTACGAAGCTTTAGTGAATTGAAATGCCCGCTTTGTTTGCTTAACGATTTGACAAGTGCTATTCGTAAAATGTAAAATTCCTTCCAATAATATATCAACAAACGGAAACTTCACTTATTCACTTACAAAGTTTTCTCCGACTAATTGTACAATCAATTGTACCTTTATTCGATTTAGTAACTCCAAGGAATTAATTTTTTTCTAATGTTATTGTTCATTCATACTTTTGAATAATCAACTGGACAATCTGTTTACTATTCAGTTCTCAGTAAAGCGTTAATTATCTTTTGAGATTTTCGTTATTGCACGAACAGTTTCATAAATTCAAAGCCCAGTTGGTTTTTTATCAATTCTGTTTCGCACGATTTATAAGATATTTTATCACAATTCCCAGAAAAAATATAAAAGCTCCTTAATAATATATTTTATCGTGAAACAAGTTAATTAAAGATCAAACAACTTGAGGTAGACAATCCAAACAAGTTTTTATAGGCGTTTATTGTATTTATTTTTGAAAAAAACTTACATGGTAAACGAAGCTGTGTTTGAGAAAGCTTTCTGAAAGGATGAGATCTGATATCAGCTCTTTTGGATTCTCTCTAATTAATTAAAAGGCCAATTTCAAGCATTATTTCGAGATAAATTGCACAGTCCAAAAGCTCAACTGTCTTCATTAACAAAAATAAAGATTAATAACGTCGTAAGACCGAATTCAGTATCAAAATGGATCGTGTTGAACAATGGGCTTTGATTTAATTATTGAGTGAACTTCAAATCAAAAGTTCTTAGGTTTATATAATCTACAAATGAACATTTTTGAAATTTGAAAAATCCTTTCTGCTCAAGAAACGTCAAGTATTTAATTCTTTTTTTTTATTGGGTAATTCAAAAATGGCAATGAATGCGCATCGTAGTTTTATAACCCAACGGCTTTTGGGATGCTATTACGTTTAAACGAATACCAGTTTAAAACTCAAAATTCAATTAATTTTTGATCTTCATACGATGTAATTTTTGATCAAACTCGAAATTGTCAGAAATATCATGAGGCTTTGAATACTACGAGGTATATCCAAAACTTAAGCTCCGTTTTTTATATCATTTAGTAGCAGTGCTTTGATCGCAGCTCCGACATGATTATTAACATTTGATAGTTGCAAAATTCAGTTTTGTGGTCACGTATATTTCTGACACAACAACCTGAGAAATCGCGCGCGGAGTTGTGCAAACAAAAGCTAATGGTTTCCCTCGTTAACACAGTTATAATAATTTAAAAAATCCCTTACGGCTCAAAGTCCCGCAGATTTTTCTACAAATAGAGTTCATTGTATTAAACATCCGTAAGAAAAATATTTTTTTAGTCTGTTATAATCTAATTTTAAGCAAAATTCTATCATGTTTTTTTAAAATTTAGGAAAATACGTAAATTTTTTTTTGAGGGGCTATTTAAAGACAAAAGTTTATGATACATTTATGTAAGAAACAATGAAAAAAGAGAATGAAAATAAAAGTTTGATAATCGAGAGTAATGATCCAAAGATATTAGATGGTGTGAAGTTTGATATGGAAAGAAAAGGGATGTGCAACTAGGGGTTAATAACTATAGATAGGTACAAATGGAAGGTATTGGTGAATAAGCTTAATTTTGAGGATGAACTTACTTTGAAAGGGGCTTGAAAAGAAACTGCCGGAGCTTTGGTACTAAATACAAATAATCGTAATAGTTTAAGAAATTGTATAATAATGTTTCTGAATATCTACATTTTGTGCTTTAATTAACAAAACTCTTTCGCTATTCTTAGTTGTATCCTTAACATTTTCTTTTTTATAAGAAAAGTCACCATCTTCAGACGTATCGGTATTACTATCCGTAGCGTGTGACTCATTTCTCAAAGTTTCCATAATTTTGCGTTTATAACTCAAAGGACCCGGTTTAATTGCATCGCAAAAGCAACGCTTCTCTTTTCTCAACCTAGACATATCGGTTTTCAATTTATATCAATATTTGACATACGAATGCGATAATGTCAAATTTAACTGAAATAACCCCAAGAAAATATTTTGTTTTTTACAATTGACTATTTGTTTCCAACATAATTATTATAACCTTGAAATATTTTTCTTCTTTTTTATACTAATAAAAATAAAGGGATTTCCCCCCCAAAAAAGTAATAAAAGTCTACAAGCTATATAAATGTGTTGAAATCCTCCACGGTCTCCCGGAGTCCGAATGGTGGCTTTCCGGATTTCGAGATAACTAATGTAAATACATACTGAGGAACCCAATCTTTATGTGGGATGTCTACAGATCCTCGTTTTCTGTTCCATACGCTTCCAGGTGGTATCTGACACCTCCAGAGAATATAGATAGAGCATCAAGCAACTAGATGACTTTCTTATTACATTCAACATATTTTCTCTGATTTTAACTTTCCGCATGAGTTTTGCCTGCGTAGATTGTCCCAGAAACGTCTATCTACCACCATCTTCAACGGTTTCTTTATGATTCTGTAGCTAATACCACAGACTAATTCAGGTTCGATAAAGGGTATGCTTGCTACTATTTTAGAGATTCTGTCAGTTATTTCGTTACCCTCTAATACAATGTGTCGCGGAATCCATTGCAGGGTAGTAGTTTAGATATTAGAGCTCTAATCGCTGCTTGATTGAAAAATGCTTGATGTTTTGCCCAGATTTCCAAAATATTTGATACATTAATAGTTTTCTTAAAGTCATATTTCAGGTTTGGTTATTTTTTTGCTAATTCCGTCTCTGAACCATCTGGTTGACTATCTAACTTTGTAATTCAATTCTAAGGATGTTGTATTTAGAAATATTTTCTTCTAAAGTTTAGTAAAGGAATTCAAGGACGTTGATCTATAAACATAAAGTTTTATCACGTTTTCGAACCGCCTTTTCAGTCAGCAAAAGACGATGTAGACTAGTTTCAATTTTATATGACTTATACTTTTTCAATATGCATGGCGCCATACCCTACAACTAGAAAATACATGTGAGTAGGGTTCAACTTAAATAATCGTTTTTCTAAGTGGAATTAAATGATTATAGTACAAGATGTAAATTTTCACTTGCAGAAGAAAAATGTTCATTGATAATCGCCTTTTTTGAGAAGAAACAGTTAGTTCTTAAGGTGGAAACATTTTCCATAATATTAAAATTTGGATTTAAAACGACGTATTAGTTGATAAGAAACAAATAATAAATGATTCTGTTGTTTGTTGTTGGAGACGTTGATAGATTTTGATAGGAAAATAATAATTAGAGTAGAGGATAGAAGTTTTAATAGGATCTGAAGTATAGCAGATATTATCTCGTTAGATCATCCTTTTTGATAACCGCGTTTTATAGAAAAACGTCCCCGGAACAGATCTAATTAAATACGTATATGTTTTAATCATCAGTTGTAGTAATTACAGAAAAAGTAAAACTATAAAATGCTCTGAATTTATTTAGATATAGAATAAGTGAAAATTTATGAAAATATTAAAAATTATTTTCAAAGAAAAAATTAAAATAAAGTAGTTGACTGTGTTTTTATATGAAAAACTAATTTGATTTACATCCTACAGAATAGGATTTTTTTTCCTTTACAGAACGGTAAAAAGTGAAAAGATATAACTAAATAATGAACATTTTAGAGTGTTATATGAAGTTGTAGACAAGTTTGTAATTGCCGTGAAAACATACTTCGTTCTCTAAACTTCGTAATTTTCGGTCTTACTATTTTTCTAAGTTTTACCCCAAACGCGGCGTCTCTTAACCACGGCAATTAGAAAGTTTTCACACCAAAAAATTTCCAATAAAAACCAACAAAACTAGTTGAATTCCAACTAAAAATTCCATGTTCATCTACAATTTTTTTCTCAAGATTCTTGTCTGAATAATTACATCAAAAACAATTTAAGATAACTCCATATTCGATGTTCATCATAATTCCTCATGAAGATTTGACAAAACTCCAAACGTCTCTCCGAATCAACTCTTAAGAGCTCGTGGAGAAGTTGAAGCTTGATGGAGAAGTTTATCCGAGTTGTCCAAGGATCAAAAACCTTCTGAAGAAATCCCAAAAATATGTAACCAGTGAAGGTTATTACCTTATATTCGAACCGCACTCGTATTAAAAGATTACAATTCATCAGCACATAAATTTTGGTTGATAATTTTTGGAACAAAAAAAATGATAGTTCGATGAAAAACGGTTTATCTCGATTTCTGGCAGTCTTATAGAAGTCTTATAGAAAAAAGTTAAATGACAAAGATGTAAAAAATTAAAAGATCTATAACTTTTATTTCAAAATTTTTTTCACATAAACTCAAAATTTAATCGAAATTTGTGTTTGCTTTTCACGTAAAAAAACCCACATTCTAATATCTAGTTCTACAACAATAATTGACAGTTTATTTATCAAAATTGACAGATCTGTTTTGACACCTGTCATAATCACTGATTCGTTTACTATAATAATGAACATGAATATATTAAGAAGAACAACCAACTATACTTCCACGCAAACGGAATGTACATTCCCCATAGTACTTTTGGAGAAATTACCTCGTGTACCACCAAGACATTCTTTACGTAGGAAAAGTCTTAATACCAACGATTCGATCGTTATAACTAAAAGTAAATCGTGCCTAATCCGTAAATCACCTTCACATCATAGTAATTTTGCTAAATCCATAAAGAAGAATCAGTCGGTGAATTCCACGTTGACCGACATTGATAAACCGATAATAGCTAAATCGAAGAAAACCGTTAGATTCGTGAGTCCAGTTGAAAGAAGCGCTGAAGATTTGAATGTATCTATCATGTTAAGCGAACCTTCTAGTTGTAAACAAGAAATCTTAAACTGGGTACTATTATTGAAAATGATGACGAAGATACGACAG
Source organism: Diorhabda sublineata (assembly GCF_026230105.1). Lineage (NCBI taxonomy): Eukaryota > Metazoa > Arthropoda > Insecta > Coleoptera > Chrysomelidae > Diorhabda > Diorhabda sublineata. The sequence continues at coordinate 6,630,037 of NC_079486.1, forward strand.
TACCTCAACTAGAAGTAGCTTTCGATGAAGACGCAGTCGATACTTCTAATCGTAAAGAAAAACCAGACAATGATTCCGAAAATGTAGATGATGTTGGAATAGTTACTATTAGAGCTCATACTGTTATTATTATAATATTATAATAAATTTATTTAAATATATATATTTTGTTTTTTTTGAACATTATACAAAATTATAGTTTCGGACATCGCCGTTACTTTAACAGCTTCATTCTTCCACCGTCTGCAACTTTTATTACGAATTTCCATGTTCTATATAAAAGTACACTGAGAAACATATAACAAATTAAATTACCCACTCTATCTTTTTTATTGTTGATATGACGAAAAAAAATTATTCTTTATAAAATGTTCTGCGTGGTTTAAAATCTAAAATGAAATCAACAGATTTAAAAAAAATTTCACTCTTATACGAGATTTGATGAATAATATGAATTTCATTCAGCTTAACCTAACAAAAGAGCAGTTTGATAAAAAATCGGTCAAATTAGAAAGTGTACAATATGGATCCCGCGTTTGCGCACATTGAAACAAAACCATCGACGCGAAGATGTTTCCATCGATCGTTTAACAATGTTTCACAGAAATAGAATCGTTTTATATGTTATAGATGAAACGTGGGTTCATAACAACGTCCTCGAGATTGGGTTTCATCACCGAATTCGTCAACATTCTGTAGTTAGTTTAATCTACATCGAAAATCGTAGTAAACAACACGTTAGCCATTAAAAAGTCAAACTTTATGATGACAATGACAGATTTGACATATTCACATCAGTGTTGCCGTATCACGAAACTTAAGTATCTATCAAATAACTCTGTTAAACAGGGTTGATCAGAACGCGGAAAATATATCAAAATTAATTTATACATTATCGTTTTTGGATGTTTTTTTTTGTGATAAAATGTAATGTATACCAGTTGTTATTACATTTTCAATTATTCAAAATGCATATTTATTCCTCTCGCTATGAAAAGATGGATACATAAACACGAACCAATCAACTCTAATTGAAAAAGTGTCGTAGAAAATAAATGCAAAAAAGCGGGCGTGCACCATAAAAAAAGCAAATTGATGTGAATCGGGGCGTGATTACTTAACCGATAAACGTGTTTGCTTTTCTATATTTTTCTAAAAATTTGTTCTATCCATTATGAGCAATTGTTTTTGATTTTTTTATCGTTTTCAACATATAGAGGGTGATGAATTTTAGGTTGGAACTCAACAACAACGAAAGTACCATTTTTTAAAATAAATTTTACACTGTTAAATATTTTTCTTTGACTTAGTTTAACGTAAGACTTACACGTTACTTTTATTTTTGTATATTTTTGTACGTTTTTAGACGTTCTTTTATTAAATTTTACTACTAACTACATATTTAGTATGACATTATTTTTTTTAAAATAGTTTTAAAAAAGTTTTTTAAAATAAAAGACTTCAAAAATCAAGAAAACTTAGAAGTATGAACATATTAAAAGGTCTAAAAAATAAGAAAGTAAATAAACTTATACACAAGTCAGGCAAAGCTTTCGAAAAATCAGATATCTATGCGGGAGGTTTCGAGGGCGTAAATGCTCTTAGAATAAACAGTTTATCTTCAGTTTCTGAAGATGATATAACTTGGTTATCGAAACGCGCGTCAATCTACATCGGCGTGAACAATGTATTTAGTCTGCTTGGTTATATAGCCACTGCTTTTTATAAATAAATCCCTTGCAGTACGCTGTATATCAAAATAAACTTGTACATTTCGAACAAACAGTATGTAATGAATTAAAAACCGAAATTGCAGGATATGTCTCCTAGTCAAAAACAGATATTTTAAATTTCAAAAAGTCATAAAAAAACATCACGAACACCTAATAAAACGAACAATATCCAGTAGAAAGTTTGAATATCAAATTTTATACAACAAATATTGGAACATAATAATTCATTCAGTTTTACGAATTGAGAAACGTAATTGGCTAAAAATCGATTATGATCGATTATTCGAGTGGTAATCGTTTTGATTGTCAAGATATCCCAAAGCGTTTCATACACAATGAAATTCGAATGTCCAGAAAAGTGGCTTAAAATATAAGGAGTAGACATGTCTAGGTCAGGCTAGGTACTTGTGGGAGCAACCACTCCACTGAAAATTTCTCTAAAACGACCTCGTTGAGAAATTTTTTATTTGGAATATTTTTCGCAACGTATTTTATTTTGGGGGATATTTGATGTCTCCCTTTTTTCCAGGACGTACATGAAGTTCTAACGGAGTGTAAAACTTTACGTTGTATACGTTTTTATTAATTCATCCTCCCAAATAAATAAAAGCGTGGAGGGAAAAAAGTTGGAAATGGAAAACAAAAGGTGAACCTCCTCATCGGCTTTATAAACTGTGTTACAGAGAAATTTTGTTGTAGCTGTTCATTAAATTAGATCGTTGATAAAATTATTGTTGATTTGATAGTCGAAATTATTCCATTTTGAAAATGGACGTTCACATGTATTGTTTGATATATAAAATAATCTCGGTTCTTATTTTCCTTATAGGTTATGTATTTCTGGTTCCTAGAAATCCACCAATATTTTTTTATGATAACTGACAATTTATTTTTGGGAAAAACGGTTTCTATAAACAAATTTCGTTTGTTTTTTCGAATACGACAGTTCTGAAAACCAATGGTTTATTTTTGGAAAACAAAGTTTCTGAAGACCAATTTTGGTTTGTTTGGAAAAATAAAATTTGTACAAATAAAATTTGGTTTCTAATTGCAAAAGAAGTCTACTGTGACAATATTTTTTTGTTTTCGAAAAACAAAGTTTCTAAAGACGAATTTTGTTTTTTATCGAAATGGCAATTCCCGAAGTCGAATTTTGGTTTGCTGTTTGAAAAACAAAGTTTGGAAAATTGAAGTTTGTACGAACAAATTTTGATTTCTAATTGGAACAAAAAGTTTCTTAAGACAAATGTCTATTTTTCGACTCACCAATTGGTTTTAAACGAACGAAAGAAAGTTTTCACTAGAAAACAGAACCATGTTCTAAATGAAACTGTTTACTTATGTAAAATGCGAGAAGAAAAAGATGAACCCTTTTTGATCTTGAAGTTCTGTTCGGGAAAGACGTGCCTTGGTAGCTGATTCCTCGGAATTGCACTTCTCCATTAATAGTAATCCCCTAGTCTCTACCTGTCGAATAAGTCTTGGAGAAACTGCTCTAGGTCAGATTTTGTTGGATAAAGTTGATCGAATTTGGACCTCGTAGAATCACTATCGATTTTTGATCTTAAAATTACTTTGTACAGCTTACTCAGCTAAATCGACAACATTCACAAATACACTGATGGATTCGCGTATATATAACCATGTTGTCGTCTACAAAAACTGAAGTCAAACATTTCAGTGAATTATCATTATAACAATCGTCGTTTTATGTAAATTCCTCTCATACAATATATTTATTTTCTAAATCACATCGACAATCGTTCTATTGGTAACAAATTCTGCGAGTCCAGATTGAAAGAGATTAAAAAAAGTTATTTTCTGACGTATATTCCATATATCTGACGATAAAACGGGAATGGTTTGGAAGTTGATACGGGACCTCGTTGTAATGCGACTAATTTACGGTTTTCCAATGACGATGGTCCCCTTAATAAGAGTCGGAAATAACTACTAAACTAAGTTATCTTATGGTAGAACTGAGACAGTGTTTAATTTGAAATTGCAATGAAAAAAATATCCACATGACCCATTTCGTTATACCCCAAACTGAAAATGCGCGAGAAAGACTCATTAATTAAATAAATAAGAAATAAAATAAGTTAAACGAAATAAAAAAAAGGACAAAAGTGTGGTCAAATCGTTTGACATAGATAAATCAACAACAACCAATGAAAATAAAACATTTTGGGTCTCCCATACTCCCCAATAAAATCCTCCAATCATATTAGAATAAAACCCCACAATATGTTATGCGTAGTGAATAACTCTCAAAACAAACTTTATTAAAAACGTTAGAGTAACTTTATTGGGATAAATAAATGATAGTTATACTTTAGCCCAACTTCATTGGGATACATAAATGATAGTTATACTTTAGCCCAAATTTATTGGGATACATAAATGATAGTTATATTTTAGCACAACTTTATTGGGATAAATAAATGATAGTTATACTTTAGCCCAACTTTATTGGGATACATAAATGATAGTTATACTTCAGCACAACTTTATTGGGATACATAAATGATAGTTATACTTTAGCCCAACTTCATTGGGATACATAAATAATAGTTATAATTTAGCCCAACTTTATTGGGATACATAAATGATAGTTATACGCTAGCCGAATCAGGTTTGAATCACAGTCCCACCAAGTTTAGGACACTTGGTCCAAGTCTGGGCTTATACTGGACCCATCGTAAAATCCCATATGGGAAACAATAAGATGCTTTGAATATGGAGCTCCTCGAGGAAGTCTTGAGATTAAAATTTGTTATAATACACGTATATAGAAACGAAATTTTATAATAAAACTGTATTTGCATTACAAGTAATTTCGTATTGAAACAGGAGAAAATTCTCTTTCGAATTTATCCTTGGATAAACGGGCAAAACTACACACAAACTAGATATTCTTTGGGGATGAACAAAATATTCGCAAGAGTTATTATGAAATGTTAAATTTCTGTTACAAAGCTTTAGCGATTTGAAATGCCCGCTTTTTTGCTTAACGATTTGACAAGTGCTATTCGTTAAATGTAAAATTCATTCCAATATATCAACAAACGGAAACTTCATTTATTTACTTACAAAGTTTTCTCTAACTAATTTTAAAAAAATCAAATGTAACTTTATTCGATTTAGTAACTCCAAGGAATTTATTTTTTGTATACTGTTGTTGTTTATTCATACTTTTGAATAATCAACTGATTCTGAAAATTAAATATTTAGATGTTTACCTGGACAATCTGTTTACTATTCAGTTCTCAGTAAAGCGTTAATTATCTTTTGAGATTTTCGTTATTGCACGCACAGTTTTATAAATTCAAAACTCAGTTTGTATTTTATTAATTCTTTTTCGCACGATTATAAGTTATTTGATCACAATTCCCAGAAAAAATATAAAAGCTCCTTAATAATATTCTTCATCGTGAAGCAAGTTAATTAAAGTTCAAACAACTTGAGGTAGACAATCCAAACAACAAGTTTTTATAGCCGTTTATTGTATTTATTTTTGGAAAAAACTCACATGGTGTAATGTCTTGATTAGGGTTGAGCAAAAGTACCACGAGTGAAAACTCACTTACTTTATTACTTAAAAAAGAAACAATTCGAAATTAATATTACAATGTGTTCAATCTGACAACCCTGTATTCGATGTTAACGGTTCAACGATTCGAATAGAAGAGAGACGCGAACTCCTACTACAATAAGGAAAACGTGCATGCCTACAATAAAAAATAACTCTTAAACGCCTGCGTTAAATATTCGAAATATCGTATCAAGAAGTAATATTTTCAAAAAAAAAAAAAAAATTGAAATAAATTTGTACGATATTAAAGAAAAATGAAAATAAAGTGGTTGACTGTGTTTTTATGTGAAAAACTAATTTGATTTGCATACATATATGGAACGGTCTAAACAAACGTATTTTTTTGATATTGAAATTACATAAAAACTTCTATAAATTAATCCTACAGAATAGGATTTATTTCCTTTACAGAACGGTAAAAAGTGAAAAGATATAACTAAATAATGAACATTTTAGATTATGATATGAAGTTGTAGACAATTGTAATTGCCGTGAAAACATACTTCGTTCTTTAAACATCGTAATTTTCGGTCCGACTATTTACCTAAGTTTTACCCCAAACGCGGCGTCTCTTAACCACGAGAATTAGAAAGTTTTCACTTGTCTGAATAATGACATCAAAAACAATTTAAGATAATTCCATATTCGATTTTCATCATAATTCCTCATGAAGATTTGAATAAACTCCAAACGTCTCTCCGAATCTACTCTTCAGAGCTCGTGAAGAAGTTGAATCTTGATGGAGGAGTTTGTCCAAGTTGTCCAAGGATCAAAAACCTTCTGAAGAAATCCCAAAAATATGTAACCATTGAAGGTTATTACCTTATATTCGAACCGCCCTCGTATTAAAAGTTCACAATTCATCAACACATAAATCTTGGTTGATAATTTTTGGAACAAAAAAAATAATAGTTCGATGAAAAACGGTTTATCTCGATTTCTGGCAGTCTTATAGAAGTCTTATAGAAAAAGTTAAATGACAAAGTTGTAGAAAATTAAATGTTCTATAACTTTTATTTCAAAATTTTTTTCACATAAACTCAAAATTTAATCGAAATTTGTATTTGCTTTTTACGTAAAAAAACCCACATTCTAATATCTAGTTCTATAACAATAATTGACAGTTTATTTATCAAAATTGACAGATCTATTTTGACACCTGTCATAATTACTGATTCGTTCACTATAACAATGAACATGTGGTTGGAAAATGACCGTGTTCTTCAACCACTTTACCCACACGCCTATTTATATCTAAGCGTGAGGAACGCTGCACGTACTTGTTAACTGTACAGCACTTAGACTGTAGCAGTTGCTGATTTTTGGTAGCACAAAACGGTATTTTAGTATAAGGATAAAAGACATACGCCACTATGAATAATCTTTTATTTAGCAACTACTTCAGGTCGTAAAGCTACAGTAGTTGGTGCCTTATTGACTTCTGTCGATATAAATTGAGACACTTTCAGGATAAAAAGTTATAATAAAATATGACTACACTACACAAAATGTTAAACACAAAACTTGTCCTGCGCCCAAATACAGTAAATAACACTTGAAACGTAAATTGAATAAAAGAACTATGTTATATCATCAAGAGAAATTAATTTGACTTTTCATTTTTAAATGCACTGACAACTCACTCCCATTTTTTTTGAGATCAGTCGTAAATTTATTAATCATTTTTGAAAGATCATCGATTGGTTGATGATCTTTCATTGGTTTGAGAATATAATTCTCGAACATATTGGGCCCCTTGAAACTTGAAAAGTTTCAAAATGCTCGATAAATGGGACTGAAATAGCATTAAAATATTTGTAAGCATGTCAATATCGCACGGTAAAAATTAAAAATCGAGAAAGGGAATTCAATGCATTTTATGATATTAAGAAAAATTAACGATTCCTATTGGAAACTATATTCTAGTAACCAATGTAACTACTAAAAAAATGTAAACAACAAGGTGGTTCATATAACTTACAAGTCTATGTTGAATATCAGTCACTTTTCACCGAGAAGTGACTCATCAGACTCGGTAAAGGGACTATTTTAGAGATGGCTCTGGTGTATATACCAGTTGCTGTTTTAACTTTTACTACCCTCACATTCCCATCAGGCACCGGCATCGTTTCGATGATTCTTCCTGTAGACTACTGTAGAGGGGGTAGCAAATCCTCTTTAAGAAGAACTAAAGAATCAACTTTCAGATTAGGGAAAGACTTAAGCCACTTTGGTCGATTTTGTAATTGATTCAAGTATTCAGGCAGTTAAAAGAAAATTTTCTTCTGTTGAGGTAATCATGACGACAGTTTTTGTTTTGGGAATGTCAGAAAGATGAAGGTTTGGGTATGCAAAATTATCAAATTTTGATAAATCGAGAGTGGGATTTGATAGAAATTTCGGTCCATGCCACCAAAGTTTATGAGAAATTAAATTATTTGCGTTAGTGCCACGTGACACCAAATCAGCGGGATTATTTACATACCTCCATGAATGATCTTTAGTTATGGCTTGAATTTTAGCAACTCTGTTGCCTACAAATACTGTCCAACGGCTGGGTTCACCATTGCGCCAGCATAAAGCGATCTGGCTGTCAGACCAGAGATTTACAGAAATAATATTAATCTTTGTTTGAAAGTTTTTATAAATTTTGCCCACTAAATTAGACAGTAGGAGCATGGCTGATAATTCTAGCCGAGGAAGTGTAATTGTGGTAGAAACGGGGGATACACGCGATTTTGCCGAAATTGAATTACAGGAAACAGAATTGTTAGAATAAATGGTTCGTAAATACACGCATGCGCCAAAAGCTTTCAGACTCGCGTCTGAGAAACCATGCTTTTCGATGAGATTGATAGATTTGTCCATAAAATGAATCTTGGAATAGTTAATTGAGATAGCTTAGGAAGATTGTTTACGAATGTATGCCATTTTTCCAGTATGACTGGATCTGATATCTCTGTGTCCCAGTCAAGTTTAGCTTGCCATAATTGTTTGACCAAAAGTTTTCCAGACAATATTATGGGATTATAAAGTCCAAGAGGATCGAAACATCGCGATATGGTTGAGAGAATTTTTCTCTTGGTTGCGGGGAATATTGAAAAGGTAGTGGGGACAGAAATGTTCAAATTATCAGAAGCTGGGATCCAATTTAGGCCTAGAACTTTATTTTGAGAATTTTCTAAATCAAGACTAATGCATTTTTCAGGATTCTGTAAGAAAGAAGAATTGTTTGAATCAGAAATTTCAGCGAGAACGTTTGAGTTATTTGAGGCTCACTTATGTAAATTGAACCCGTGATTTCCTAATACAATTTTTAATTCTTGAATTAATTTTATCAATTCATGTTTAGAATTTGTACCTGAAATTATATCATCCATGTAAGTTTCGGATATGAGGGCGTTTGCCGCTAAAGAGAAATTGGAACTATTATTATTTGCAATCTCTTGCAATTCTCTTGTCGCTACAAACGGAGAGAAATTGCAACCATAAGTTAGAGTTGATAACTCAATGCACTGCAGGGGTTGTTGAGGATTTTCTCGCCATAATATATTTTGTAAAAAACGATGTTCTGTGTTAATAGAAATGTGACGAAACATTTTTTGTACGTCAGAAGTTATCGCAAACTTATTTAGCCTGAAACGGCAAAGAATATCGAATAGATCTGGTTGCACCTGGTACCCTTCCAAAGTTATATCATTTAAAGAAACACCTGTTGAGGTAGGGCAACTAGAATCAAAGACAACACGAAGTTTTGTAGATATACTTTGTTTACGAATTACGCATAAATGTGGGATAAAATATTTTAATTCGTTTTTTGAATTAGTGAGGTTAAGAGTGACATATTTTGCATGTCCCAAGTTTACATATTCAGAAATAAATTTACTATATTCAGAAAATAATTCTGGATTTTTATGGATTCTATTTTCGAGCGAGAGAAATCGCCTTTTAACGATCAGAAATGATTCACCGAGTTTATGGTGTTCTTTTTCAGATTTCAACGTCAAATTGACTTGGAACCTGCCGTTTTCCAGAATTTGTGTGGAATTTTGAAAAATAGTTTCCGCTAGTTCGTCGTCTGACGAGACAATACTCTGTTCCCAAAATATAGAAAGAGATGAACTTAGGTCTTTGTTCGATATAAAAATATCTGCTTGTAAACACGGAATCATTATTTTAAATATTCACGGAATTAAAAGAAGCACTGTTTGGAATAGTTCCAGCAATTATCCAGCCTAAGCTAGTATTTTGTAAACTAGGTAATTTTTTTACCGAGATCTATGATACCTGGTGTAAGAAGTTTGTAATATAAATCGGCCCCAACTAGAATGTGAATCTCCGATGGTATGTTAAATTCTGGATTGGCTAGAATAATATCAGTAGGCAGACGTAGCTGGCTTACGTTAATTTTTACTAGTGGTAATTTGCAAGTAATTTTTGGCAATACTGCACAAGGTATTTCAAAGTGTTTGATCGGATTGGAATGTGGAAAGAATTTTAAATGAACCATTTTATTTGTGGTTGATACTGTTTGTGATATGCCGGAAATTTGCAGTGTTTTTTCAAACGTTTTCAATTGTAGTTTATTTACTAGTACTTTTGAAACAAATGAGTTTTGGGAACCGTTGTCTAGCAGAATAGTAGTTTTAAATGGGTTATTGTGAGAGTCATACATAATTATTTTAGCCGTAGCTAGAAGCACGTGGCATTCAGTGGATAGAGCAGATAAGGATTGTGTTTGTATAGCAGATACGTTAGAATTATTATCTTGTGAGTTTTCGTTGGTTTCAGCATTATCATAATCCTTCTGTAGTCTAGAAGGATTTTGTCGATTATCAGTAGCCTGGTGAGAATGTGAATTTTCGTCAATTTGACGATTAAAGTTATTATTTCGATTATTTATCGATTTGGTGTGAGGATGTTGACCATTTGTCGTATGTACATTGGAGTGAATAGATTGTGAGTTGTTATAACGGATTTGGGAAATAGAACCATTATTATTATTATGTGCATTATCATTTGCACGGAAAGAGTCAGAATGGAGATAAGTATGATGTCTTTTTTGACATATTGAACAAGATTTTAGAGATTTACAATCCCTTGTGATGTGGCGACCTCCTAGACAGCTTTTAAAGAGATTATTCGAATGTATGAATTTATATTTATCACTGATAGACAAATTTTTAAATGATTCACACGTATAGATACGATGTGAAGCATTTTTACAATAATAACAATCTGATTGACTGTTTGTAGGAATCATAGAATTCACGTGAGCAGTTGTTTTCGAATATTTGTGACTAAACTTTTGTTTAGTATCATTTGAATTAGAAGTAGAAGCTTGAATATTTTGAGTGCGCTCTAGAATACCACTACGTTGTTTCAAAAAATCGAAAAAATTCTCAAGGGACGGGATTTCACCTTGTTTTTTACTTTGTTCAAATAATTTACGAATTGGTAGATCTAGTTTTTTATCTATCCAGAAAATAAGAATATAATCTAATAACTGTTTTGGATTTAAATTTAGTTTTGACATTGATTGTATAATTTTATACATTTTAGCCGTTATTTCACGTAAAAGCGTAGGGCAAGTTTTGCTCACAGGTTTTTGTTGGTATATTTGATCAATTAAGTTATACAGTAGAACACTTTGATCATCATACCTTTGTTTTAAAGTATCTATAGCTATTTGAAAATTGTCATCACAAAGTTCTAGATCGTCTATCAATTGCAAGGGCTCGTTAGAAAGGGAAACTTTTAAATATAGCAATTTTTTGATATTTGTTAAGCTATTGTTAGAAATAATCAGATTTTCAAAGAGTTGAATGAATGAAGGCCACTCTGACGTCTGACCCTTAAATTTAGGCAAGGAAATATCAGGTAACTTGACGTCGATATTACAATTATTATTAGTTTGACTCTGAGAGTTTGAATTATCGTTCGATGTCAATTCATCAATCATTCTAGATAGTTCAGAATTAGTTGTGAAGTATTTTCTCTCAACTAAGTCTATGTCTTCGTTATCTGATAATTCATCCTGAGAGTTTTCAATAAGCATTTCAATTTGACCCTGAATATTTTCATATTGTAAGAAATACTTTTCAAGCTTGTCGCGTCTGTTTATACATTTATTCATAAATGCAGTTTCATTTGTAACAGTAGATTGGGAAGTTATCCAGTTATTCATTCTGGTAATAGAAGATTTCACAGATCTTCTCTGTGTTTATAAATTTTCCAGAGACATTTTTTGGAAATTTCACTTGCAATTGTACGAAATAGAATAGATTGGAATTTTACAATTGAAACTTGAAATTATACTAAATTGAGTTCGAATATTTGGAAATATTAAATGAACTAGCAATATATTAAAGGTATATATTAAAGGTTTGATCCTACCATGAATACTGGAAGTTACTGCTGCCTAGGGACACAGGAACTTGAATATCTTGAAGGAAGTTGAATTTTCTGTGACAATTGCATATAATCTCGAAGAATAGTATGAAGAAAGGCTCTGTAAATACCTTTTTTGCTATCCGGCTCGAAGGACCACAAAGATGGTTGGAAAATGACCGTGTTCTTCAACCACTCTACCCACACGCCTATTTATATCTAAGCGTGAGGAGCGCTGCACGTACTTGTTAACTGTACAGCACTGAGACTGTAGCAGTTGCTGATTTTTGGTAGCACAAAACGGTATTTTAGTATAAGGCTAAAAGACATACGCCACTATGAATAATCTTTTATTTAGCAACTACTTTAGGTCGTAAAGCTACAGTAGTTGGTGCCTTATTGACTTCTGTCGATATAAATTGAGACACTTTCAGGATAAAAAGTTATAATAAAATGATGAATAAAACAACATGAATAAATTGAGAAGAAGAACCAGAGATACTTCCACGCAAACGGAATTTACATTCCCCATAGTACTTTTGGAGAAATTACCTCGAGTACCACCAAGACATTCTTTACTTAAAAAAAGTCGTAATACCAAAGATTCAATCGTTATAACTAAAAGTAAATCGTGCGTAATCCGTAAATTACCTCCACATTATAGTAATTTCGCTAAATCTATAAAGAAGAATCAGTTGATGAATTCCACGTTGACCGATATTGATAAACCGATAATAGCTAAATCGAAGAAAACCGTTAGATTCGTGAGTCCAGTTGAAAGAAGCGCTGGAGATTTGAATGTACCTATCATGTTAAGCGAACCTTCTAGTTGTAAACAAGAAGATCTAAAACTGGGTACTATTATTGAAAACTATAACGAAGATACGACAATACCTCAACTAGAATTAGCTTTCGATGAAGACGCTGTCGATTCTTCTAATCGTGAAGAAAAACCAGACAATGATTCCGAAAAAGTTGTTGTTTTTTTTTGAACATTATACAAAATTATAGTTTCTGAACATCGCCGTTACTTTAACAGCTTCATTCTACCACCGTCTGCAACTTTTATTACGAATTTCCATGTTTCTGTACACTGAGAAACATGTAACAAATTAAATTACCAACTATATCTTTTTTATTGTTGATATTACGAAAAAAAATTATTCTTAACCTAACAAAAGAGTAATTTGATAAAATATCGGTCAAATTTTTATTAGTTTTAACTATTATTTTTTCTTTTTCTATTTAGATGCGTTTTGAAACTTCCTTTTCTCCATTTCTATGATGTTTTGTTTGTTTCTAGACCGTTTCTACCATAGTCTTTCGGATAAATCATTCGATTAAAATAATGAGTTCTTCAACATTTCTCTCCGTGTCGTTTTTAAACGTAGAACTCGGCATTGTATGATTCTATTTAATATCGTGGGTCATAAAAAGCACTTTTACGTCCAGTTGTAACATTCATTCTTTGAATCTTATAGATACTAGCTAGAGAAAATTATGTATAGCGAAGTTTTCAAAATGGTTTTAGAAGTGAGAAGAAAATTTTGCGTAGGATATTGACTATAAAACTGTCTGAAATCTCGTGAATCGTTCAGCTTATTTATAGCAAACATACTCGACATTTACATCGTGTTTTAACTGAAAATTGTGACATTAGAAAGTTGTGTACAAGATGGATGCCGCGTTTGCGCACATTGAAACAAAACCATCGACGCGAAGATGTTTCCATCAAGCGTTTAACAATGTTTCACAACAATGTTCATAACAACGCCCTCGAGATTTGGTTTTATCAGCGAATTCATCAACATTCTGTAGTTAGTTTAATCTACGTCGAAAATCGTAGTAAACAACACGTTAGCCATTACAAATGTCAAACTTTATGATAACAATGACAGATTTGACATATTCACATCAGTGTTGCCGTATCACGAAACTTAAGTATCTATCAAATAACTCTGTTAAACAGGGTTGATCAGAACGCGGAAAATATATCAGTATTAAATTATACATTATCGTTTTTGGATGTTTTTTTGTGATAAAATGTATACCAGTTTTTTAATACATTTTTAATTATTCAAAATGCATATTTATTCCTCTCACTATAAAAAGATGGATACATAAACACGAACCATTCAACTCTAAATGAAAAAGTATCGTAAAAAATAAATGCAAAAAGCGCGCGTGAACCATAAAAAAAGCAAATTGATGTGAATCGGTCCGTTATTATCCAATCGATAAGCGTGTTTGGTTTTCTATATTTTTCTAAAAATTTGTTATATCCATTATGAGCAATTGTTTTTGATTTTTTCATCGTTCTCAACATATACAGGGTGATGAATTTTAGGTTGGAACTCAACAACAACGAAAGTACCATTTTTTAAAATAAATTTTACACTGTTAAATATTTTTCTTTGACTTTGTTCAAAGTAAGACTTACTCGTTACTTTTATTTCTGTTTTTGTATATTTTTGTATGTTATAGACGTCCTTTTATTGAATTTTTACTACTAACTACATATTTAGTTTGATGTTCGTCTATTTTTCGACATTATTTCAATTTAATTTTTGAAATACTAATAAAAAATTGACGTTTTTTAAAAAATAAGACTCCAAAAATCAAGAAAATCTAGAAGTATGAACATATTAGAAGGTCTAAAAAATAAGAAATTAAATAAACTTATACAAAGGTCAGGCAAAGCTTTCGAAAAATCAGATATCTATGCGGGAGGTTTCGAGGGCCTAAATGCTCTTAGAATAAACAGTTTATCTTCAGTATCTGAAGATGATATAACTTGGTTATCGGAACGCGCGTCAATCCATGTCGGCGTGAACAATGTATTTAGTCTGTTTGGTTATATAGCCACTGCTTTTTATAAATAAATCCCTTCCAGTACGCTGTATATCAAAATAAACTTGTACATTTCGTATAAATATTATGTAATGAATTAACATAATAATTCAATCACTTTTACGAATTGAGAAACGTAATTGGCTAAAAATCGATTATGATCAATTATTCGAGTGGTAATCGTTTTGATTGTCAAGATATGCCGAAGCGTTTCATTACACAATGAAATTCGAATGTCCAGAAAAGTGGCTTAAAATATAAGGAGTAGACATGTCTAGGTCAGGCTAGGTACTTGTGGGAGCACCCACTCCACTGAAAATTTCTCTAAAACGACCTCGTTGAGAAATTTTTTATTCGGAATATTTTTCGCAACGTATTTTATTTTGGGGAATATTTTATGTCTAACGGAGTGTAAAACTTTACGATGTATACGTTTTTATTAATTTTGTTGTAACTGTTCATTAAATTAGATCGTTGAATACAATCTATTGTTGATTTGATAGTCGAAATTATTTTATTTTGAAAATGGACGTTCACATGTATTGTTTGATATATAAAATAATCTTGGATCTTATTTTTCTTATATGTTATGTATCTCTCCCTAAGTCCACTTATTTCTGGTTCCTAGAAATCCACCAACATTTTTTTATGATAACTGACAATTTATTTTTGAAAACAACAAAACAAATTTCGTTTGTTTTTTCGAATACGACAGTTCTGAAAACCAAATGTCCGTTTATTTTTGAAAAACAAAGTTTCTGAGGACCAATTTTGGTTTGTTTTGAAAAATAAAGTTTCGTCAAACAAAATTTGGTTTCTAATTGCAAAAGAAAGCCTCTTGTGACCATAATTTTTTTTGTTTTCGAAAAACGAAGTTTCTAAAAACGAATTTTGTTTTTTATCGAAATGGCAATTCCCGAAGTCAAATTTTGGTTTGCTTTTTGAATAACAAAGTTTCTAAAGACGAATCTCATCTTATTTTTGGAAAAATGAAGTTTGTACAATCAAATTTTGATTTCTAATTGAAACAGAAGTCTCTTAAGACAAATGTCTGTTTTTCGACTCACCAATTGGTTTCAAAGGAGAATCTATCAAAATTGTTACAAAACCAAAGTAACATCACCTCTACGTCGAAGGAATGGAAGTTTAAACTACAAAACAGAACCATGTTCTAAATAAAACTGTTTAGTTATGTAAAATGCGAGAAGTAAAAAATGAACCCTTTTTGATCTTGAAGTTCTGTTCGGGAAAGACGTGCCTTGGTAGCTGATTCCTCGGAATTGCACTTCACCATTAATAGTAATCCTCTAACCTCTACCTGTCGAATAATTCTTGGAAAAACTGCTCTAGGTGGAGATTATGTTCGATAAAGTTGATCGAATCTGAATCTCGTAGAATCACTATCGATTTTTGATCTTGAGAAAGCATTTGTACAGCTTCCTCAGCTAAATCGACAACATTCACAAATACACTGATTGATTCGCGTTTATATAACCATGTTGTCGTCTTCAAAAACTGAAGGCAAACATTTCAGTGGATTATCATTATAACAATCGTCGTTTTATATAAATTCCTTTCATACAATATATTTATTTTCTAAATCACATCGACAATCGTTCTATTGGTAACAAATTCTGCGAGTCCAGATTGAAAGAGATTAAAAAAAGTTATTTTCTGACGTATATTCCATATATCTGACGATAAAACGGGAATGGTTTGGAAGTTGATACGGGACCTCGTTGTAATGCGGCCAATTTACGGTTTTCTGATGACGATGATCTCCTTAAACAGCGTCGGGAATAACTCCTAAACTAAGTAATCTTATGGTAGAACTGAGACAGTGTTTAGTTGAAATTGCAATGAAAAAAATATCCACTTGACCCATTTCGTTAAACCACAAACTGAAAATGCGCGAGAAAGACTCATTAGGTAAATAAAAAAGAAGTAAAAAAAGTTAAACCAAATGAAAAAAAGGACGGAAGTATGGTCAAATCGTTTGACATAGATAAATCAACAACAACCAATGGAAATAAAACATTTTGGGTGTCCCATACTTCCCACTAAAATCCTCCAATCATATTAGAATAAAACACAACAATATGTTATGCGTAGTGAATAACTCTCAAAACAAACTTTATTAAAAACGTTAGAGCAACTTTATTTGGATAAATAAATGATAGTTATACTTTAGCCCAACTTTATTGGGATACATAAATGATAGTTATACTTTAGCCCAACTTCCTGGGGATACATAAAGGATAGTTATACTTTAGCCCAACTTTATTGGGATACATAAATGATAGTTATACTTTAGCCCAACTTTATTGGGATACATAAATGATAGTTATACGCTAGCCGAATCAGGTTTGAATCACAGTCCCACCAAGTTTAGGACACTTAGTCCATGTCTGGGCCTATACTGGACCCATCGTAAAATCCCATATGGGAAACAATAAGATGGTCTGATTATGGAGCTCCTCGAGGACGTCTTGAGATTGAAATTTGTTATAATACACGTATATACAAACGTAATTTTATAATAAAACTGAATTTGCATTACAAGTAATTTCGTATTGAAACAGGAGAAAATTCTCTATCGAATTTATCCTTGGAGAAACGGGCAAAACTACACACAAACTCGATATTCTTTGGGGATGAACAAAATATTCGCAAGAGTTATTATGAAATGTTAAATTTCTGTTACGAAGCTTTAGCGAATTGAAATGCCCGCTTTTTTTGCTTAACGATTTGTTAAATGTAAAATTCATTCCAATGATATATCAACAAACGGAAACTTCACTTATTTACTTACAAAGTTTTCTCTGACTAATTTTTAAAAAATCAATTGTAACTTTATTCGATTTAGTAACTCCCACGAATTAATTTTTTGTGTACTGTTGTTGTTTATTCATACTTTTGAATAATCAACTGATTCTGAAAATTAAATATTTCGATGTTTACCTGGACAAGTTGTTTACTATTCAGTTCGCGGGGAAGCGTTAATTATCTTTTGAGATTTTCGTTATTGCAGGAACAGTTTTACAAATTCAAAATCCAGTTTGTTTTTTGTTAATTCTTTTTCGCTCGATTTATGAGTTATTTGATCACAATTCCCAGCAGAAATATAAAAGCTCCTTAATAATATTTTTTATCGTGAAACAAGTCAATTAAAGATCAAACAACTTGAGGAATACAATCCAAACAAGACTTTATAGCCGTTTATTGTATTTATTTTTGTAAAAAAACTCACATGGTAAACGAAGCTGTATTTAAGAAAGTTTTCTGAAAGGATGAGATCTGATATCAGTTCTTTTGGATTCTCTCTAATTAATTTCAAGCATTATTTCGAGATAAATTGTACAATCCAAAAGCTCAACTGTCCTCATTATCAAAAATAAAAATTAATAACATCATAAGCTCGAATTCAAGAAACGTCAATTATTTAATTCTTCTTTTTGATTGGGTAATTTAAAAATGGTAAATACTGGGCGTCGTCGTTTTAAACCCAACGGCTTTTGGGATGATATGACGTTTAAACGAATACCAGTCCAAAACTCAAAATTTAATTAATCTTTATTCTTCATCCGATTAATTCTTTGATTAAACTTAATACCGGAATTATCAGAAATATCATGAGGCTTTAAATACTAAGAGTTCAGTTTTGTGGTCACGTATATTTCAGACACAACAACCTGGGAAATCATGCGCCTAGTTGTGCATACAAAAGCTAATAGTTTCCCTCGTTAACACAGTTATAATAATTTAAAATCCCTTACGGCTCAAAGTCCCCCAGATTTTTCTACAAATTGAGGTCATTGTACCAAACATCCATACGAAAAATATTTTTTAGTCTGTTTTTTTTAAAATTTTAGAAAATACGAAATAGGTTATGTCACCAAATTTAATTGCTGTGAATTTTTTTTTGAGGGGCTATTTAAAGTCAAAAGTTTATGTTACATTTATGTAAGGAACAATGAAAAAAAGAGAATGAAAATAAAAGTTGGATGATCGAGAATAATGATCCAAAGATATTAGATGGTGAGAAGATTGATTCGGAAAGAAAAGTGATGAGAAACTAAGGGTTAATAACTAAGGATAGGTACAAATGGAAAGTATTGGTAAATAAGCTTAAGTTTGAGGATGAAATTACCTTGAAAATGGCTTGAAAAGAAACTTCCGGAGTTGGTAGTAAATACAAATAATCATAATAGTTTAAGAAACTGTATAATAATGATTCTGAATATCTCGAGCGCTCGAACTCGTTGGGACGCTACTACAATCGGTATTACTATCCGTAGCAGGTGTATCATTTCTCAAATTTTCCATAATTTTGCGTTTATAACTCAAAGGACCCGGTTTAATTGCATCGCCAAAGCAACGCCTCTCTTTTCTCAACCTAGACATATCGGTTTTGAATTTATATCAATATTTGACATACACACGCGTTAATGTCAAATTTAACTAACATAACCTCAAAAAACATTTTGTTTCTTACAATTGATTATTTGTATCCAACATACTTATTATAACCTTGAAATATTCTTCTTCTTTCTTATACGTCTGAGCGGTGTCAAATTCAATTAGACACTGTTTGAATCCGATTGCGGAGTCTAATAATGCTAATAAAAATAAATGGATTTCCCAAACAAAAAAGGAATAAAAGTCTACAAGCTATATAAATGTATTGAAATCCTCCATGGACTCTCGGAGTCCGGATGGTGGCTTTCCGGATTTCGAGATAACTAATGTAAATAAATACAAAGGAACTCAATCTTTATGTGGGATGTCTACAGATCCTCGTCTTCTCTTCCATACGCTTCCTGGTGGTATCTGAAACCTCCAGAGAATACGGATAGAGCATCAAGCATCTTCTAGGTGTCTTTATCAAAATAAAAAACAAACAATAATATCTCCTTTGCATAAAAAAGTACTCACTCAATTCTCAATGAAAAGTATATCAACCAGTTATTCAACAGTTCACAGACTAAGTACCTAATCATTATAAAATAATCCTTCTGGCTTTCTGAGTGGCAAATTTATCAATCATTTCCGTGAAACCTATTTTTTCACAGATTTCGATTTTAATTTGAAGAGAGATTTTCTTCGAAGAGTCACTCTATTTTTCATAATACTCATATTTTTTCTTGGCTTTCATCAGTGTATCAAAATCAGAATTGCTGAGATTTTCTGCAAAGCTTCTAATTTTGTTGAAACCTTAATACCAATGAGACATTATAAGAACATTTTCCTTGTTGGTTACAAGAGTTATTCATACTTTCAGAAGCACTTAAAGTTTCAGGTGAGTGAAATAATAGAAAGATATACATGAATTTTTTTATAAAAATTTCAAATCTTATTGAGCTCCAAAACTATTGATACGTGCCCATGCACGTTCTTCAGGCGAGTTTTTTTGGACAGATGGTTAATTCAGATTCAATCAATATATTTAAGGTTTATAAAAAAAGTTGTTTAAATAACTTTTTGGTGTATAAATATAGTAATAAAAAAACACTGCATATTGACATGTGGAGTGTTGCCGTTTCAGTTGGCAAGTGGGAAATTCAAAAAGTAATGGACTTATCGATCTGGCTTTGTAATTACTATTTGAGAAGAGGTGATTCATTAGTATTAGATATTGTCAACCTCTTAAAAGCATTTAGCTTGTGTAAATCATACTCATCAATATGCATATTAAATGCATATTCTGTATTATACATTAGTCTGAAGGATCCGCTTCATCTAAATTTTCCTAAATTGAATTATTACACTCATCTGAAACTTTAAGTGCTTCCAAGAGTGAGACTCTCTTATAACCAATAAGAAAAATGTTCTAATAATGTCACTTATATTGAGGTTCCAATAAAAAATAAAAACAGGAAACAAACATGAATACTGATGAATTACCCGAAGCATGGGACCTATTGGGTACCTCATTTTGCAACGATAAGGAAAAACTAATTTACAAAAAAAATGCCTTGAATTTATTCATGAAACTGGGGACAGATTTTTAAAATTTAAATTCTTAAAACATTTTTTAATCATCCCAAAACCTATGAAAAACTTTTTATATCTCCCAATCCTATCGTATGGTTTAATTAGTTAGTAATGTCGTTCGACTTCGAGATAATGAAGGAGTCAGAGCGGAAACAAAAATTAAACAATACATATATTCTACGAAAAGGATTTAAGGGATCTCAAATATTTTAGTTTATCTACTCGATTTATTTAAGAGATACAAAAATTTAAATTGTCCACAGTATCCAGTACAAGATGAGTAATTATTGAACTTACCACTGAATTAGGAAGTTGTTCTAATTCAATCTGAGTAATGATAGTCTTTCTTTCAAGAAATAGTCCAAATGGATCAAATTACATATTTTGTTCAATGCCTTTAGTGAGTTTACTAATTCAATCAACTGACGATCTTAAATCAAATTATACTGGGTAATATTTTTTTGTTTTGTACAAAACAATAGAGACTAACGGAGAACATCGAAACAGGCGTCAGACAGTGTAATAGCAAGTGTGGTAAAAGTAGTAGTACATGTCTTGGATTTCTCAATGTGAATATTCTCTTATCTTTTACTTTTGTGATATGTTCAGTTAACAAATTTTGGGTAGCTGTGTGTATGTCCTCAATGTCGATTCTTTGTACAATCAACCAATCAACATGTATACCATAAGTTTTTACATATATTTATTGTATTTAAATATTTACCTCTATTATTCCATTCACTTTCCCCATTTTGTTTTCTATTAGCATTTTCATTAGCCATTCGAAGTATTATCTGATGTGGAGTTGTCAGTATTGGTATCGCCATTCGTTTTCTTAATGCTTCTTTTATACTTGTCAATTTGTCACTGTCACAATCAAACGAAGACTACGAAGAACAAGAAGAAGAAGAAGAGGAGAAGCAAGAAGTAGAGGAGGATAAAGAAGAGAACGTGGACGAAGTATAAGGAGAACAGCAGAAAGATACTTTTGAATGGAGATGTCGTGATTTTTAAAAGAATTTTCGGCCGGAATTTAAATTTCCGTTCTAATTTTTGATAACAATTTCTTAATTTTCTCAATAAAGTTTGTTGAAAAATCCTATTTTTTCATTAGTTTCATGCAAATCATTATCTTCTTCTTCTTGTAGTAGGACAAGGTCTTGTCGGTCTGTCATCTGCCCTCTTGTGACGCCGATGTCCAGCTATCGTACCAGCGTTTTGGGGGCTTACCGATTGGGCGTCTTGTGTCTGGTTTCTGTGTTTTGGCCCATTTGGCAATCCGTTCTGGAGCCATTCGTTCTACATGGTCTCTCCATTGTCGGCGTCTTGCTCTTACCCATCTAACAACATCGTGTACTCCCAGTTCTCTTAAGGTATCTGTGTTGGCTATTCTATCGTGGAGTGTGGTGCCCTTTATTGTTCGTAATATCTTCATCTCTGCTGTTCTCATTTTTCTCTTTATTTGTGTTGTGTGCCCTTGTCTCTGCGGCATAGGTTAGTATGGGTCTGATACAGGTCTTGTAAATTCGCGTCTTACTTTCTATTCTCATATATTTCTTTCTCCATATAATGTACCGTAAATATCCCGATATTCTAGTTGTTTTCTTGATCTGCTTATCTACCTCGTCCGTTATGTTTCTACTGCTCGTTGTTTCTACGCCTAAGTATTTGAAATTCATTACTTGCCCTATAATGCGCTCATTTACTACCAACTTGCATCTTATTGGGTCTTTGGATATTACCATGCTTTGTGTTTTCTCGCATGAGATTTGCATGTTAAGTCTCTGTGCCGTCAGGTTAAATTTATGAAGGAGGCGTTGTAGATCGTCTTCATTTTCAGCTATAAGTATAGCGTCATCTGCGTAGCAAAGGATTCTCAGGCGACGGTTATTCATTTCGAATCGTGCATTAACTTCGTTTACGCTCTCAATTATTTGGTCCATTATTACGTTGAAAAGGCATGGGCTGAGGCTATCTCCCTGTCTTATGCTGGATGAGACTTTGAGTTCTCTTGTTAGCCCACAGTCTGTTTTTATTCTTGTTTTGGTGTTGATGTTAAGTTGCCTTACTAGATTTGTATAATGCTTCTTGACACCTTTTTGGTTTAGTCGGTGGATTACATCGTTGAGTTTTACTCTATCGAATGTTTGCTTTAGATCTACGAAACATGTGTACATGGGTTTATTGTATTCTATAGATTTCTCTATCAACTGGCGTAATATAAATATTGCGTCTATAGTGGATCTGTTTGGGCTCTTGTTGCTCTTCTGAGATGCCTACCTTAGCAGTTATCTTATTTGCAAGTATCTTGGTAAATAACTTTAACACACTACTAAGTAGCGTTATGCCTCTGTAATTCTTCGGATCTGATTTTAAACCTTTCTTGTATATAGGTATAGTTATACTAGTTCTCCATTCTTCGGGTATTACTCCAGTTCTTTCTATTTTATTGTACAGTTTTATTAATTCTTTTTCGATTTCTGGGCTCCCGTTCTTCAGTAGTTCATTGGGGATATTGTCTGTACCTGGTGATTTTCTATTCTTTAGTTTCTTTATGGTTGTTTGTACTTCTTCTAATGTGATGGTTTCTTCCTGTTCGTTTGGGGATGGCGGGTTTGCGACTTCTTCGTCCCTGCTTCCGTTGTTATCATATAGGATCCCAAAATGTGCTGCCCATGTTTCCTGATTTATAACATTTATCACTACCTCCTCGTTGATTGGTTTCTTCCTTTTTCGTATCATGTTCCATATTTTTTTCCGGCCTCCGTACAAATCATGTTCTATTTCCACTGAGAAATTTTCCCAGTATGTTTTTTTCAGTTCTTTTATTGTGTTGGTTGTTCTATTCCTCACTCTTTTATAGGCTTCGTATTCTTCCTGTGTTCTATTGGTAATGTATTTTATGTACGCTTTCTTTTTTTCATTTGCCAGTTCCTTAATTTCTAGAGTGAACCATGGTTTATTGTGTGTTCTATTCGTGTCTATTGTTCTTTCTCCTAGGGATTCCTTTGCGCTGTTCTTTAGGTTATTCTTTAGTTTCTCCCAGGCGGCTTCTACGTTGTCGGTTTCTTTTATAGGGTTTTGGACAATTTTTTCGCGGAGTCTGTTTTGATAGAGGTGTTAATGCTTTCATCCTTAAGCGACTCTATATTAAATTTCGATACGTAGTTGGATGTTTTTCTTTTCTTTATTATTTGGGATACGCGGTATTTACACAATACTAAACCGTGTTGGGTGCCGATGTTAATACCCGTACGGCAAGTATCTGGGAGGGCTGGACTTTCCTGTTTGTAATTATGTAGTCAATAGTTGATTTTTGGCTTCTCGTGTTAGCGAAGGTGTACTTTTGTTGTTCCTTATGGTCAAAATATGTGTTGTTGATACGTAATTCGTTGAGGGCGCATACATCTATCAATATATCTCCGTTATCATTCACTGCTCCTTCAATTGAATTACTCATATTATTGGTTGTTATACTAATAGATGTATTGTCAATATTCTCAGTAGTTCTAGAATCACTAATTTCATTTATTATTTATTCTGCTACTTTTTTATTTTTTTTTCTGTATCCTTATATTCTGCTTGATTGCGATTGGAGGAAGCCTGATGTGAGAAGTATTTTTCCTTTTATTATTCGTAGTCCCCGAACTAGTGATCAGTGACGGAAGACTGCAAATTTTTTTTGGAAACATTCTAACAATACTTATTTAAAACAAAAGAGCAGAATACATTTGTACAAACTAAAATTATCGAAATTCAATTAGTTTACCTGAATCACAAAATATTTTCTGTAGCTAAGGTGAATAATGAGTTTTTATCTTATTGATTGTTACTGACATTTTTTAGGGAAATTTGGTTTTTCCTTCGCTGTAAAAACGAGATATTTTTTTATATAGTATATTTGTGGAAAGACGACCCCTGCAGAGATGAAGTATACAAGCTATGAGTTCGAAGTACTCGCCATTATTAAAAGTGTGAAGAAATTCAGAATCTACTTGCTAGGAACGAAATTTAAAATAGTCACAGAATGTAATGCATTCATAAAAACCACGGAGAAAAGGGACCTTACAACAGAAGTTACATGATGGGCCCTGATGCTAGAACAGTATGAAATTGAGTATAGACGAGGTACACAGATGGCGATAAAAAGGATTTTTACTACAGAAGAGTATGAAGATTTTTATTTAGAGCATGATATATTGTATAAATAGGATAATGGTTTAAAATTACTTGTCATTCCAAAGAACATGCAGACTTAAAAAATAATAATAAAAGCCCACGAGATAAGAAATTTTTGAAAGAAAAAAACAGAAATAGTAAACAAGGAATTTTACATACCAAGACTAAAAGGCAAAATAGAAACGATTAAAAATAACGGTATACCCTGTATTATAGAATAAAAAAGAAGGAAATAAGGAATGAATGCTTCATCCTATACAAAAGCTGGAAGGTCCGTTAGAGACGTATCACGTCGACCAATTAGGACCAATGAAATCAACAAAAAAAATTTTCAGCACATTTCTGTGGTAGTTGATGACTTTTCCAAATTTGTGTGGCTTTACCCAACAAAATAAACCACGACGAAAGAAGTGACATGTTGTCTTGAAAATTAGCGTAAAATATATCACCTCGTCCTGTAGGAAAGAAAGAAGGAATGCTTCATCCTAAAATCAACACAATCAACCACGACGAAAGAAGTGATTTGGTGTCTTAGTGTAAAATATTGGGAAGCCCGTTAAGGATAATATCTGACAGAGGATCCGCGTTCCGTTCTGAAAAATTCGAATCATATTGCCGAGAAGACAATATTAAACATGTGTTAACAATATGTGGAGTCCCACGCGGTAATGGAGAAGTGGAAAGGATAAATAGGACCCTTATACCAGTCTTGAAAAAACTCAGTTTGGAAGAGCCAGGAAAGTGGTACAAATACGTTGACAAAGTACACACTGCCTCGAATACCACCTATCGGCGAAGCATAAGTACCACACCCTTTGAAGTATATACAACTGATCCAAAATTGAAGAGAAAATTTTTTGATCCTTACTATCCTTACTATCTTTCGATCAAATGGATCAAATTCCATATTTTTTCAATGCCTTTAGTGAGTTACTAATTCAATCAACTCACCATATGGAATCAAATTATACGCGGTAATATCTTTTGTTTTATACAAAACACATAGAAACTAGAGAACATCGAAACAAGCGTCATACAGTGTAATAGTGAGTGTGGTGGTAGTGGTAGTAAATGCAGCACACAAATTGTTCTCACGTATTTTATGCAATAATCATCACTTTTCCCCTTTTGTTTTCTATTATCATCTTCATTAGCCATTCGAAGTATTATCTGATTTGGAATTGTCAGTATTGATATTGTCATTCGTTTTTTTAATGCTTTTTTGACACTTCACGTCACTATGCAATCCTATCAAACGTTTGAAGGTATCCACGGCTCCATTTTCGAATTCTTATTCATACTTATACAATTCGAAATTATGTATGATTGTACAATTAAAGTCCAGAAAGAAATCATGCTCGTTCATCATGTTGTTGAGCTAAGTGGTTTTTAAAATATTTATTTTGCCAATCTATCACGAGATTTAAGAATAATAAATCAATTAAAATTAGAAGAAATGCAGTTGGGTTGCCAATTCAACTTTCACAGCTATTATGATTGAGCGAGAATGAAAAAAAATCTAGCTGCTCAATAACCATCACAAAAAGCCGTTACATTGTTTCCACCTTTGCACTGATAAATTTCGCAAATCATGCAACTTGGAATTTCGTCGAAATGGTCCAATTACAACTCTGGTTAACAAAAAGATATCGAAACAAATTATATATCGTTAGAAAATCTACACTCTAGCGATGTTTATGAAAAAACAAGAGCTTCCTATCACCTTTATTTTTTTTAAACACATGAATTGTTGTAATAATATGAATATTTAAGATACATTACATACCGAGAAAGTTATGAAGTTATAACTTCTTGCATAAGTTAAAATAAGGAGAGACATGAAAATCAGGAAAATTGAAGAAAATAAAGTGAATTATTGAAGAAATGAGTCATTTTAGAAAATATCTTGTTTAACAATTCAAAAATTTTCTAAGTAAAATTGGATTGGAAATCAGATTTATAAAAAGTTTTTGTCATAATAGTACAGCAAGTCAGCAATGTAAAAAAGAGAGATCGGGAGTTTTTATGACAGCTATATATATTAAGGAATCAATCCGATAAGTTCTAAACACGAAAAAAGAAGGATTATGATAGAATGAAGTAATAAACTCCACTTTAGTGATGAAAATAATGAATATCAACTCACTGGCAACATTCTTCATCAATTCATTGTAAACTACAAAATACTTATTCTTCACAATTGGAGTAGATTTTCTTTAAAGAATTTATCCAAACAAAAATTACTCAATATTTCATTTTCTTACCTCAGAAATATGAATAAAACAAGTAAGATCGGTCAGAACAATACGAGGATCTTTTCTATCACATATTTATTGTGCAGAAATACCACAGTTCATTTGAATGATCTTCATCTTGGAATTCCATAAGGTAGGTACTCCAAAGCTACTAAGGTCCCCATGTGAATCCATCCAAACGCTAGAATGATAGAATCACCACAAAAATCTTCAAAGCCGGGTAGATGCAGTTCTCTTGTTGCAACTTCAATTATCTAATTCTTTTTTTTTAACTGGACATTCACAGACATTACAGCACAAACTTCCAGGCCCAGTTCAGATCAAGCTACCATAGTGAAATTGTACATATAATTCTTTTTTTTTTTTTAGAGCCCATTTTGGTAAATAAGAAATCACGCTCCTTTACCTAAAAATAAATGATTTGTAAACTAATTCCAGTATTGGTGTAGTGCTTATACTTGTTATTAAAAAAGATATTCAAATACTTACCATTACCTTAAAAGCATTTAGCTTGTTTAAATCATATTCATCAACATAAAACATTGTGGTGTGTACGTGAGCATTTTCAAATACACAAGTATGTATAGGTATATTAAGTTCAAAACTCTGACATCAATAAGATGATGATTATGATGATGTGTAGAAAATTTAATAAATAATTGTACATACATATAAGAATCAAAATTTAAAAAATATATACATTTTTAGTTAAAATTTACTTCATTACTTAAACTATATTCACCTAATCTTCACGTATAAAACTTAAACATAAATAAGTTTTCTAGCTAGATACCAATTCCGTTCCTATCATTATAATGAATTCCTAAGTTCCTTCGTTTGAAACTTTGGTTTACTTTGACCTTGGACGAATAGAAACGAAATTTTATAATAAAACTGAATTTGCATTACAAATAATTTCATATTGAAACAGGAGAAAATTCTCTTTCGAATTTATCCTTGGAGAAACGGGCAAAACTACACACTCGATATTCTTTGGGGATGAACAAAATATTCCCAAGAGTTATTATGAAATGTTAAATTTCTGTTACGAAGCTTTAGCGAATTGAAATGCCCGCTTTGTTTGCTTAACAATTTGACAAGTGCTATTCGTAAAATGTAAAATCTATTCCAATAATATATCAACAAACGGAAACTTCACTTATTTACTTACAAAGTTTTCTCTGACTAATTTTTAAAAAATCAATTGTAACTTTATTCGATTTAGTAACTCCAAGGAATTTATTTTTTGTGTAATGTTGTTGTTTATTCATACTTTTGAATAATCAAGTGATTCTGAAAATTAAATATTTCGATGTTTACCTGGACAAGTTGTTTTATAAATTCAAAACTCAGTTTGTTTTTGTTAATTCTTTTTCACACGATTATAAGTTATTTGATCACAATTCCCAGAAAAAATATAAAAGCTCCTTAATAATATTTTTCATCGTGAAACAAGTTAATTAAAGTTCAAACAACTTGAGGTAGACAATCCAAACAACAAGTTTTTATAGCCGTTTATTGTATTTATTTTTGGAAAAAAGTCACATGGTAACCAAGCTGTGTTTGAGAAAGCTTTCTGAAAAGATGAGATCTGATATCAGCTCTTTTGGATTTTCTCTAATTAATTAAAAGTCCAATTTCAAGCATTATTTAGAGATAAACTGTACAGTCCAAAAGCTCAACTGTCCTCAGTATCAAAAATATAGATAAATAACGTCATAAGCTCGGATTCAGTATCAAAATGGATGGTGTTGAACAACGCGCGGTGATTTAATTATTGAGTTAACCTCAAAGCAAAAGTTCGTAGGTTTAAATAATCTACAAATGAACATTTATGAAATTCGAAAAATTCTTTCTGTTCAAGAATCGTCAAGTATTTAATTCTTTTTTTTTAGGTCGCGTAATTTAAAAATGGTAATGAATGCGCGTCGTCATTTTATAACCCAACGACCTTTGGGATGCTGTCACGTTTAAACGAATACCAGTTTAAAACTTTAATTAATTTTTTATATTCATCCGATGAAATTTTTGATCAAACTCGGAATTGTCAGAAATATCATGAGGCTTTGAATACTACGAGGTATATCCAAAACTTAAGTTCCCTATTTTATATCTTTTAGTAGCAGTGCTTTGATCGCTGCTCCGACATGATTATTAACATACAATAGTTGGAAAATTCAGTTTTGTGGTCAGGTATATTTCTGACACAACAGCCTTGGAAATCGCGCGCGGAGTTGTGCATACAAAAGCTAATAGAGTTCATTGTACCAAACATCCGTATGGAAAATATTTTTTAAGTATCTTATAATCTAATTTTAAGCCAAAATCTATCATGTATCTGTTCCATACGCTTCCTGGTGGTACCTCCAGAGAATATAGATAGAGCATCAAGCATTTTCTAGGTGTTTTTCTTATTACATTCGATATATTTTCTCTGATTTTAACTTTCCGGAAGAGTTTTTGCCTGCGTAACGTCTATCTTCCACCATCTTCAACGGTTTCTTTATGGTTCTGTAGGTAATACCACAGACGAATTCAGGTTCTATAAAGGGTATGACTGCTACTATCTTAGAGATTCTGTCAGTTATTTCGTTACCCTCTAATACAGTGTGTCCCGGAATCCATTGCAGGGTAGTAGTTTAGATATTAGAGCTCTAATCGCTGCTTGATTGAAAAATGCTTGATGTTTTGCCCAGATTTCCTGAGTATTTGATACATTAATAGTTTCCTTAAAGTCATATTTCAGGTTTGGTTATTTTTTTTCTAATTCCGTCTCTGAACATTCTGGTTGACTACATAACGTTGTAATTCAATTCTTAGGATGTCGTATTTAAGAATATTTTCTTCTAAAGTTTAGTAAAGAAATTCAAGGACGTTGATATATAAACATAAAGTTTTGTCTCGTTTTCGAACCGCCTTTTCAGTCAGCAAAAGACGATGTAAACTAGTTTCAATTTTACATGACATATACTTTTTCAATTTGCATGGCGCCATACCCTACAACTAGAAAATACACGTGAGTAGCGTTCAACTTAAATAATCGTTTTTTTAAGTGGAATTAAATGATTATCGTACAAGATGTAAATTTTCACTTGCAGAAGGAAAATGTTCATTAATAATCGCCTATTTTGAGAAGAAACGGTTAGTTCTTAAGGTGGAAACATTTTCCATAAACTATATTAAAATTTAGATCTAAAACGACGTATTAGCTGATAACAAACAAATAATAAATGATTGTGTTGTTTGTTGTTGGAGACGTTGATAGATTTTGATAGGAGAATAATAATTAGATTAGAGGATAGAAGTTTCAGTAGGATCTGAAGTATAGCAGATGTTATCTCGTTAGATCATCCTTTTTGATAACCTCGTTTTATAGAAAAACGTCCTTGGAACTGTCCTAATTAAATACGTATATGTTTTAATCATCAGTTCTAGTAATTACAGAAAAATGAAAACTATAAAATGCTCTGAATTGATTTAGAGATGTAATGTTTGAATATTCATGAAAATATTAAAAATTATTTTCAAAAAAAAATTGAAATAAACTTGTACGATATTAAAGAAAAATGAAAATAAAGTAGTTGTCCATGTTTTTATGTGAGATACTAGTTTGATTTGCATACATATATGGAACGGTCTAAACAAACATGTTTTTTTGATATTAAAATTACATAAAAACTTCTATAAATTAATCCTACAGAATAGGATTTTTTTTCCTTTACAGAACAGTAAAAAGTGAAAAGATATAACTACATAATGAACATTTTAGAGTATGATATGAAGTTGTAGACAATTGTAATTGCCGTGAAAGCATACTTCGTTCTTTAAACTTAACTAAAAAATAATAGTTCGATGAAAAACGGTTTATCTCGATTTCTGGCAGTCTTATAGAAGTCTTATAGAAAAAAGTTAAATCACAAAGTTGTAAAAAATTAAAAGATCTATAACTTTTATTTCAAAATTTTTTTCACATAAACTCAAAATTTAATCAAAATTTGTGTTTGCTTTTTACGTAAAAAAAACCCACATTCTAATATTTAGTTCTACAACAATAATTGACAGTTTATTTATCAAAATTGACAGATCTGTTTTGACACCTGTCATAATTACTGATTCGTTTACTATAATAATGAACATGAATATATTGAGAAGAAGAACCAGAGATACTTCCACGCAAACGGAATGTACATTCCCCATAGTAGTTTTTGAGAAATTACCTCGAGTACAACCAAGACATTCTTTACGTAAAAAAAGTCTTAATACCAAAGATTCAATCGTTATAACTAAAAGTAAATCGTGCGTAATCCGTAAATTACTTTCACATTATAGTAATTTCGCTAAATCCATAAAGAAGAATCAGTCGGTGAATTCCATGTTGACCGACATTGATTAACCGATAATAGCTAAATCGAAGAAAACCGTTATATTCGTGAGTCCAGTTGAAAGAAGCGTTGGAGATTTGAATGTACCTATCATGTTAAGCGAACCTTCTAGCTGTAAACAAGAAGATCTCAAACTGGGTACAATTATTGACAACGATAACGAGGATACGACAATACCTCAACTAGAATTAGCTTTCGATGAAGAAGTTGTTGTTTCTTTTGAAAATTATACAAAATTATAGTTTCTGAACATCGCCGTTACTTTAACAGCTTCATTCTACCACCGTCTGCAACTTTTATTACGAATTTCCAAGTTTCTGTACACTGAGAAACATGTAACCAATTAAATTACCAACTCTATCTTTTTTATTGTTGATATTACGAAAAAAAATTATTCTTTATAAAATGTTCTGCATGGTTTAAAATCTAAAATGTAATCAATAGATTTGAAAAAAATTCATTCGTATACGAAATATGATGAATAATATGAATTTCATTCAACTTAACCTAACAAAAGAGCAATTTGATAAAATATCGGTCTAATTTTTATTAGTTTTAACTATTATTTGTTCTTTTTCTTTTTAGATGCGTTTTGAAACTTCCTTTTCTCCTTTTCTATGATGTTTTGTTTGTTTCTAGACCGTTTTTACCATAGTCTTTCGAATATATCATTCGATTAAAATGATGAGATTTTCAACATTTCTCTCCGTGTAGTTTTTAAATGTAGAAGTCGGCATTGTATGATTCTATTTAATATCGTGGGTCATAAAAAGAACTTTTACGTCCAGTTGTAACATTCATTCTTTGAATCTTATAGATACTAGCTAGAGAAAATTATGTATAGCGAAGTTTTCAAACTGGTTTTAGAAGTGAGAAGAAAATTTTGCGTAGGATATTGACTATAAAACTGTCTGAAATCTCGTGGATCGTTCAGTTTATTTATAGCAAACATACTCGACATTTACATCGTGTTTTAATTGAAAATTGTGACATTATATAGTTGTGTACAAGATGGATGCCGCGTTTGCGCACATTGAAACAAAACCATCGACGCGAAAATGTTTTCATCGAGCGTTTAACAATGTTTCACAGAAATAAAACCGTTCTATATGTTATAGATGAAACGTGGGTTCAACAACGTCCTTGAGATTGGGTTTCTTCAGCGAATTCATCAACATTCTGTAGTTAGTTTAATCTACGTCGAAAATCGTAGTAAATAACACGTTAGCCATTACAAATGTCAAACTTTATGATGACAATGACAGATTCAACATATTCACATCAGTGTTGCCGTATCACGAAACTTAAGTATCTATCAAATAACTCTGTTAAACAGGGTTGATCAGAACGCGGAAAATTTATCAATATTAATTTATACATTATTGTTTTTGAATGTTTTTATGTGATAAAATATATACCAGTTTTTTTATTACATTTTTATTATTCAAAATGCATATTTATTCCTCTCACTATAAGAAGATGGATACATAAACACGAATCAATCAACTCTAAATGAAAAAGTATCGTAAAAAATAAATGCAATAAGCGCGCGTGAACCATAAAAAAAGCAAATTGATGTGAATCTGTGCGTGATTATTCAACGGATAAACGTGTTTGGTTTTCTATATTTTCCTAAAAATTTGTTATATCCATTATGAGCAATTGTTTTTGATTTTTTAATTGTTATCAACATATACAGTGTGATGAATTTTAGGTTGGAACACAACAACAACGAAAGTACCATTTTTTAAAATAAATTTTACACAGTTAAATATTTTTCTCTGACTTTGTTTAAAGTAAGACTTACTCGGTACTTTTATCTTTGTTTTTGTATATTTTTGTATGTTATAGACGTTCTTTTATTAAATTTTTACTACTAACTACATATTTAGTTTGATTTTTGTCTATTTTTCGACATTATTTCAATTTAATTTTTGAAATACTAATAAAAAATTGACGTTTTTTAAAATAAAAGACTCCAAAAATCAAGAAAATTTAGAGGTATGAACATATTAAAAGGTCTAAAAAATAAGAAATTAAATAAACTTATACAAAGGTCAGGCAAAGCTTTCGAAAAATCAGATATCTATTCGGGAGGTTTCGAGCGCCTAAATGCTCTTAGAATAAACAGTTTATCTTCAGTTTCTGAAGATGATATAAATTGGTTATCGAAACGCGCGTCAATCTATATCGGCTTGAACAATGTATTTAGTCTGTTTGGTTATATAGCCACTGCTTTTTATAAATATATCCCTAGCAGTACGATGTATATCAATAATATAATAATTCATTCAGTTTTACGAATTGAGAAACGTAATTGACTAAAAATCGATTATGATGAATTATTCGAGTGGTAATCGTTTTGATTGTCAAGATATGCCAAAGCGTTTCATTACACAATGAAATTCGAATGTCCAGAAAAGTGGCTTAAAATATAAGGAGTAGACATGTCTAGGTCAGGCTAGGTACTTGTGGAAGCACCCACTCCACTGAAAATTTCTCTAAAATGACCGCGTTGAGAAATTTTTTATTCGGAATATTTTTCGCAACGTATTTTATTTTGGGGGATATTTTATGTCTCCTTTTTTTTCCAGGACGTACATGTATCTCTAACGGAGTGTAAAACTTTACGATGAATAAGTTTTTATTAATTCATCCTCCCAAATAAATAAAAGCGTGGAGGGAAAAAAGTTGAAAATGGAAAACAAAAGGTGAACCTTCTCATCAGCTTTATAAACTGTGTTACAGAGAAATTTTGTTGTAACTGTTCATTAAATTAGATCGTTGATAAAATTATTGTTGATTTGATAGTCGAAATTATTTCATTCTGAAAATGGACGTTCACATGTTTGATATATAAAATAATCTCGGATCTTATTTTCCTTATAGGTTATGTACTTCTCTCTAAGTCCATTTATTTCTGGTTCCTACAAATCCACCAACATTTTTTTTATGATAATTGACAATTTATTTTTGGAAAAAACGGTTTCTATAAACAATTTCGTTTGTTTTTTCGAATACGACAGTTCTGGAAACCAAATGTCGGTTTATTTTTGAAAAACAAAGTTTCTGAAGACCAATTTTGGTTTGTTTTAAAAAATAAAGTTTCTACAAATAAAATTTGGTTTCTAATTGCAAAAGAAGTCTCTTGTGACAATATTTTTTTGTTTTCGAAAAACAAAGTTTCTAAAGACGAATTTTGTTTTTTATCGAAATGGCAATTCCCGAAGTCAAATTTTGGTTTGCTTTTTGAAAAACAAAGTTTCTAAAGACGAATCTTATTTTTGGTTTTAACGGAGTGTAAAACTCTACGATATATAAGTTTTTATTAATTTTGTTGTAACTGTTCATTAAATTAGATCGTTGAATACAATCTATTGTTGATTTGATAGTCGAAATTATTTTATTTTGAAAATGGGCGTTCACATGTATTGTTTGATATATAAAATAATCTTGGATCTTATTTTTCTCATATGTTATGTATCTCTCCCTAAGTGCTCTTATTTCTGGTTCCTAGAAATCCACCAACATTTTTTTATGATAACTGACAATTTATTTTTGGAAACAACAAAACAAATTTCGTTTGTTTTTTCGAATACGACAGTTTTGAAAACCAAATGTCCGTTTATTTTTGAAAAACAAAGTTTCTGAAGACCAATTTTGGTTTGTTTTGAAAAATAAAGTTTCTTCAAATAAAATTTGGTTTCTAATTGCAGAAGAAAGCCTCTTGTGACCATATTTTTTTTGTTTTCAAAAAATGAAGTTTCTAAAAACGAATTTTGTTTTTTATCGAAATGGCAATTCCCGAAGTCAAATTTTGGTTTGCTTTTTGAATAACAAAGTTTCTAAAGACGAATCTCATCTTATTTTTGGAAAAATGAAGTTTGTACAATCAAATTTTGATTTCTAATTGAAACAGAAGTCTCTTAAGACAAATGTCTATTTTTTGACTCACCAATTGGTTTCAAAGAAGAATCTATCAAAATTGTTACAAAACCAAAGGAAAACCACCTCTACGTCGAAGGAATGGAAGTTTTAACTACAAAACAGAACCATGTTCTAAATAAAACTGTATACTTATGTAAAATGCGAGAAGAAAAAGATGAACCCTTTTTGATCTTGAAGTTCTGTTCGGGAAAGACGTGCCTTGGTAGCTGATTCCTCGGAATTGCACTTCTCCATCAATAGTAATCCCCTAACCACTACCTGTCGAATAATTCTTGGAAAAACTGCTCTAGGTGGGGATTTTGTTGGATAAAGTTGATCGAATCTGAATCTCGTTGAATCTATCGATTTTTAATCTTGAAAAAGCATTTGTACAGAGTTCCTCAGCTAAATCGACAACATTCACAAATACACTGATTGATTCGCGTTTACATAACCATGTTGTCGTCTTCAAAAACTGAAGGTAAACATTTCAGGGGATTATCATTATAACAGTCGTCGTTTTATATGAATTCCTTTCATACAATATATTTATTTTCGTAATCACATCGACAATCGATCTATTGGTAACATATTCTGCGAGTCCAGATTGAAAGAGATAAAGAAAAAATTATTTTCTGACGTATATTCCATATATCTTACGATAAAACGGGAAAGGTTTGGAAGTTGATAAGGGACCCCGTTGTAATGCGGCCAATTTACGGTTCTCCGATGACGATAATCCCCTTAAACAGTGTCGGGAGTAACTACTAAACTAAGTAATCTTATGGTAGAACTGAGACAGTGTTTAGTTGAAATTGCAATGAAAAAAAATATCCACATGACCCATTTCGTTAAACCACAAACTGAAAATGCGCGAGAAAGACTCATTAAATAAATAAAAAAAAGTAAAAAAAGTTAAACCAAATAAAAAAAAGGACGAATGTATGGTCAAATCGTTTGACATAAATCAACAACAACCAATGAAAATAAATCATTTTGGGTGTCCCATACTCCCCACTAAAATCCTCCAAACACCACACTATGTTATGCGTAGTGAATAACTCTCAAAACAAACTTTATTAAAAACGTTAGAGCAACTTTATTGGGATAAATAAATGATAGTTATACTTTAGCCCAACTTTATTGGGATACATTAATGATAGTTATACGTTAGCCCAACCAGGTTTGAATCACAGTCCCACCAAGTTTAGGAGACTTGGTCCAAGTCTGGGCCTATACAGGACACATCGTAAAATCCCATATGGGAAACAATAAGATGGTTTGAATATGGAGCTCCTTGAGGAAGTCTTTAGATTAAAATTTGTTACAATACACGTATATACAAACAAAATTTTATAATAAAACTGAATTCGCATTACAAGTAATTTCGTATTGAAACACGAGAGAATTCTCTTTCGAATTTATCCTTGGAGAAACGGGCAAAACTACACACAAACTCGATATTCTTTGGGGATGAACAAAATATTCGCAAGAGTTATTATGAAATGTTAAATTTCTGTTACGAAGCTTTAGCGAATTGTAATGCCCGCCTTGTTTGCTTAACGATTTGAGAAGTGCTATTCGTAAAATGTAAAATCATTCCAATAATATATCAACAAACGGAAACTTCACTTATTTACTTACAAACTTTTCTCTGAATAACTGTTAACAAATCAATTGTAACTTTATTCGATTTAGTAGCTCCAAGGAATTAAATTTTTGTGTACTGTTGTTGTTTATTCGTACTTTTGAATAATCAACTGATTCTGAAAATTAAATATTTCGATGTTTACCTGGACAAGTTGATTACTATTCAGTTCGCGGGGAAGCGTTAATTATCTTTTGAGATTTTCGTTATTGCAGGAACAGTTTTACAAATTCAAAATCCAGTTTGTTTTTTGTTAATTCTTTTTCGCTCGATTTATGAGTTATTTGATCACAATTCCCAGCAGAAATGTAAAAGCTCCTTAATAATATTTTTTATCGTGAAACAAGTCAATTAAAGATCAAACAACTTGAGGAATACAATCCAAACAAGTCTTCATAGCTGTTTATTGTATTTATTTTTGTAAAAAAACTCACATGGTAAACGAAGCTGTGTTTAAGAAAGTTTTCTGAAAGGATGAGATCTGATATCAGTTCTTTTGGATTCTCTCTAATTTCAAGCATTATTTCGAGATAAATTGTACAATCCAAAAGCTCAACTGTCCTCATTATCAAAAATAAAAATTGATAACGTCATAAGCTCGAATTCAGTATCAAAATGTATCGTGTTGAACAACGCGCGGTGACTTAATTATTGAGTTAACCTCAAATCAAAAGTTCGTAGGTTTAAATAATCCACAAATGAACATTTTTGAAATTTGAAAAATCCTTTCTGTTCAAGAAACGTCAAATGTTTAATTGTTCTTTTTGATTGGGTAATTTAAAAATGGTAAATACTGGGCGTCGTCGTTTTGAACCCAACGGCTTTTGGGATGATATGACGTTTAAACGAATACCAGTCCAAAACTCAAAATTTAATTAATCTTTATTCTTCATCCGATTAATTCTTTGATTAAACTTAATACCGGAATTATCAGAAATATCATGAGGCTTTAAATACTAAGAGTTCAGTTTTGTGGTCACGTATATTTCAGACACAACAACCTGGGAAATCGCGCGCCTAGTTGTGCATACAAAAGCTAATAGTTTCCCTCGTTAACACAGTTATAATAATTTAAAATCCATTACGGCTCAAAGTCCCGCAGATTTTTCCACAAATTGAGGTCATTGTACCAAACATCCAAACGAAAAATATTTTTTTAGTCTGTTTTTTTAAAATTTTAGAAAATACGAAATAGGTTATGTCACCAAATTTAATTGCTGTGAATTTTTTTTGAGGGGCTATTTAAAGTCAAAAGTTTATGTTATATTTATGTAAGGAACAATAAAAAAAGAGAATGAAAATAAAAGTTGGATGAGCGAGAATAATGATCCAAAGATATTAGATGGTGAGAAGATTGATTCGGAAAGAAAAGTGATGAGAAACTAAGGGTTAATAACTATAGATAGGTACAAATGGAAAGTATTGGTAAATAAGCTAAGTTTGAGGATGAACTTACCTTGAAAATGGCTTGAAAAGAAACTTCCGGAGTTGGTGGTAAATACAAATAATCATATTAGTTTAAGAAATTGTATAATAATGATTATGAATATTTACATTTTGTGCTTCAATTAACAAAACTCTTTCGCTATTCTTAGTTTTATCCTTAACATTGTCTTTTTTATAAGAAAATTCATTATCTTCAGACGTATCGCAATTGATAGATGTAATAACACCGTCCGATTGCATCTTAAATCTCTTCATTCTTCGATGTTTGATGTTTTCGTCTTTGGTAGCTTCGGGTGTTGGTTTAGAATTATCTCGAGCACTCGAACTCGTTGGGACGCTACTACAATCGGTATTACTATCCGCAGCGGTTGTCTCATTTCTCAAATTTTCCATAATTTTGCGTTTATAACTCAAAGGTCCCGGTTTAATAGCATCGCAAAAGCAATGCTTCTCTTTTCTCAACCTAGACATATCGGTTTTCAATTTATATCAATATTTGACATACGACCGCGTTAATGTCTAATTTAACTAACAAAACCTCAAAAAAACATTTTGTTTTTTACAATTGATTATTTGTATCCAACATACTTATTATAACCTTGAAATATTCTTCTTCTTTTTTATACGTCAGCGGTGTCAGATTCAATTAGACACTGTTTGAATCGGATTGCGGAGTCTAAAATTGCTAATAAAAATGAATGGATTCCCCCCAAAAAAAGTAAAAAAAGTCTACAAGCTATATAAATGTATTGAAATCCTCCACGAACTCTCTGAGTCCGGAGGGTGGCTTTCCGGATTTTGAGACAACTGTTGTTATTTATTACACAGCAGTGTTGATTAAAATTAATCTAGGTCTTTATATACATTTTATTTAAATCATCATATATATACATCATCTATCACTTATATCTTATAAAACCAACCATGAGCTAATAACCCGGTAAAACTATATATTAACTTAACCTTACTTTTCTCAATAATAATCAACTTCAAAAACAAACTATGTACATAGAACATTAAACTACTATTTATACAAATCAAGCGCCATCTCTATAAGAAAGCATTAACTTAAAATAACTCCTAAAGATTTCTATTATAACACCCTCTCTTAATGCGCATCTTATAGAGTCTATACATTAATATACAATCATATTCAAAATATCACCTATATTACATGAAATTAACAAATAAAATAAAATCAACCCTCTCTCGTTTCCAAATCTAAACCTAATTGTTTACAATTTGAGTAAAATTGTGGTTTTTGCAATCCTTTTGTTAATAAGTCTGCTAACTGACATTTTGTATTTATATATTCAAGGACAATACAATCATTTTTTACATTCTCATGAATAAAGTTATATTTTATGTCTATGTGTTTGACACGTTTATTATTCTCAGGATTTTTAACAAGTGCAATACAACCCTGATTATCTTTAAATACTTTAAAAAAATTCACATCAAGATTCATATCTAGCAACAATCTTTTTAACCACATAGAATCCTGAACAGCAGCACATAAAGCTATCAACTCCGCTTCAGTACTGGACAATGCAACACAGTTTTGCTTTCTGGTTACCCACAATACTATATTACCAAAAACTTTAATAACGTACCCCGACACTGATCTTCTGTCATTCACGTCTCCTGCCCAATCCGAATCTACATAACAGCTCAATGGTAATTCATTCATTCTCCTTTCATACTTTAATCTTGCCTTTAATGTTACTTTTAAATACCTTAACAGCCTTTTTAGTCAGCAAAAGACAATGTAGAACTAGTTTCAATTTTACATGACATATACTTTTTCAATTTGCATGGCGCCATACCCTACAACTAGAAAATACATGTGAGTAGCGTTCAACTTAAATAATCGTTTTTCTAAGTGGAATTAAATGATTATAGTACAAGATGTAAATTTTCACTTGCAGAAGAAAAATGTTCATTAATAATCACCTATTTTGAGAAGAAACGGTTAATTCTTAAGGTGGAAACATTTTCCATAAACTATATTAAAATTGGGATCTAAAACCACGTATTAGTTGATAACAAACAAATAATAAATGATTGTGTTGTTTGTTGTTGGAGACGTTGATAGATTTTGATAGGAAAATAATAATTAGGGTAGAGGATAGAAGTTTTAGTAGGAACTGAATTATAGCAGATGTTATCTCGTTAGATCATCCTTTTTGATAACCTCGTTTTATAGAAATACGTCTGTGGAACTGATCTAATTAAATACGTATATGTTTTAATCATCAGTTGTAGTAATTACAGAAAAATGAAAACTATAAAATGCTCTGAATTGATTTAGAGATGTAATGTTTGAAAATTCATGAAAATATTAAAAATTATTTTCAAAAAAAAATTGATATAAACTTGTACGATATTAAAGAAAAATGAAAATAAAGTAGTTGTCCATGTTTTTATGTGAGATACTAATTTGATTTGTATACATATATGGAACGGTCTAAACAAACATGTTTTTTTGATATTAAAATTACATAAAAACTTCTATAAATTAATCCTACAGAATAGGATTTTTTTTCCTTTACAGAACAGTAAAAAGTGAAAAGATATAACTACATAATGAACATATTAGAGTATGATATGAAGTTGTAGACAATTGTAATTGCCGTGAAAACATACTTCGTTCTTTAAACTTCGTAATTTTCGGTCTGACTATTTACCTAAGTTTCACCCCAAACGCGGCGTCTCTTAACCACGGCAATTAGAAAGTTTTCACACCAAAAAGTTTCCAATAAAAACCAACAAAACTATTCCAACCAAAAGTTCCAACTCTATCTACGATGGTTTTCTCAGGATTCTTGTCTGAATGATTACATCAAAAACAATTTAAGATAATTCCATATTCGATTTCCATCATAATTCCTCATGAAGATTTGAATAAACTCCAAACGTCTCTCCGAATGAACTCGTAAGAGCTCGCGAAGAAGTTGAAGCTTGATGGAGGAGTTTGTCTGAGTTGTCCAAGGATCAAATAACTTCTGAAGAAATCCCAAAAATATGTAACCAGTGAAGGTTATTACCTCATATTCGAACCGCCCTCGTATTAAAAGTTTACAATTCATCAGCACATAAATCTTGGTTGATAATTTTTGGAAGAAAAAAAATAATAGTTCGATTAAAAACGGTTTATCTCGATATCTGGCAGTCTTATAGAAAAAAGTTAAATGACAAATTTGTAAAAAATTAAAAGATCTATAACTTTTATTTCAAAATTTTTTCACATAAACTCAAAGTTTAGTCGAAATTTGTGTTTGCTTTTTACGTAAAAAACCCACATTCTAATATCTAGTTCTACAACAATAATTGACGGTTTATTTATCAAAATTGACAGATCTGTTTTGACACCTGTCATAATCACTGATTCGTTTACTATAATAATGAACATGAATAAATTAAGAAGAACAACCAACTATACTTCCACGCAAACGGATGTACAGTCCCCATAGTACTTTTGGAGAAATTTCCTCGTGTACCACCAAGACATTCTTTACGTAGAAAAAGTCTTAATACCAACGATTCGATCGTTATAACTAAAAGTAAATCGTGCGTAATCCGTAAATTACCTTCACATTATAGTAATTTCGCTAAATCTATAAAGAAGAATCAAACGGTGAGTTCCACGTTGACCGACATCGATAAACCGATAATAACTAAATCGGAGAAAACCGTTAGATTCGTGAGTCCAGTTGAAAGAAGCGTTGGAGATTTGAATGTACCTATCATGTTAAGCGAACCTTCTAGTTATAAACAAGAAGATCTCAAACTGGGTACTATTATTGAAAACGATAACGAGGATACGACAATACCTCAACTAGAATTAGCTTTCGATGAAGAAGCTGTCGATACTTCTAATCGTGTAGAAAAACCAGACAATGATTCCGAAAATTTAGATGCTTAAATAGTTACTATTAGAGCTCATACTGTTATTATTAAAAATCATTTTTTCAAATAAATAACTTTAATTTGATAAATTGTATGAATAAATTTATTTAAATATATATATATATATATATATATAAGTTGTTGTTTTTTTTAGAACATTATACAAAATTATAGTTTCTGAACATCGTCGTTACTTTAACAGCTTCATTCTTCCACCATCTGCAGCTTTTATTACGAATTTCCATGTTTTATATATTACATATATTATTGTTTTTGGATGTTTTTTTGTGATAAAATGTATACCAGTTTTGTTATTACATTTTTAATTAATCAAAATGCATATTTATTCCTCTTGCTATAAAAAGATGGATACATAAATACGAACCAATCAACTCTAATTGAAAAAGTGACGTCGAAAATAAATGCAAAAAATCGCGCGTGCACCATAAAAAAAGCAAAATGATGTGAATCGGGGCGTGATTACTTAACCGATAAACGTGTTTGGTTTCCTATATTTTTTTAAAAATTTGTTCTATCCATTATGAGCAATTGTTTTTGATTTTTTTATCGTTTTCAACATATACAGGGTGATGAATTTTGGGTTGGAACTCAACAACAACGAAACTACCATTTTTTAAAATAAATTTTACACTGTTAAATATTTTTCTTTGACTTTGATTAACGTAAGACTTACACGTTACTTTTATTTTTGTTTTTGTATATTTTTGTACGTTTTTAGACGTTCTTTTATTAAATTTTTACTACTAACTACATATTTAGTATGATTTTTATCTATTTTTCGACATTATTTCAATTTAATCTTGAAATACTAATAAAAATTTGACGTTTTTTAAAATAAAAGACTCCAAAAATCAAGAAAATTTAGAAGTATAAACATATTAAAAGATGTAAAAAATAAGAAATTAAATAAACTTATACAAAAGTCAGGCAAAATTTTCGAAAAATCAGATATCTATGCGGGAGGTTTCGAGGGCCTAAATGCTCTTAGAATAAAAAGTTTATCTCCAGTTTCTGAAGATGATATATTTTGGTTATCGAAACGCGTCAATCTATATCGGCGTGTACATTGTATTCAGTCTGTTGGGTTATATAGCCACTGTTTTTTATAAATAAATCCCTTGCAGTACGCTGTATATCAAAATAAACTTGACATTTCGTAGAAACAGTATGTAATGAATTAAAAACCGAAATTGCAGGATATGTTGTGATGTCTCCTAGTCAAAAACGGATATTTTAAATTTCAAAAAGTCATAAAAAAACATCACGAACCCCTAATAAAACAAACAATATCCAATAGAAAGTTTGAACATTAAATTTTATACAACAAATATTGAAACAATAAATCAATCAGTTTTACGAATTGAGAAACGTAATTGGCTAAAAATCGATTATGATCGATTATTCGAGTGGTAATCGTTTTGATTGTCAAGATATGCCAAAGCGTTTCATTACACAATGAAATTCGAATGTCCAGAAAAGTGGCTTAAAATTTAAGGAGTAGACATGTCTAGGTCAGGCTAGGTACTTGTGAGAGCACCCACTCCACTGAAAATTTTTCTAAAACGACCGCGTTGAGAAATTTTTTATTCGGAATATTTTTCGCAACGTATTTTATTTTGGGGGATATTTTATGTCTCCTTTTTTTCCAGGACGTACATGTAGCTCTAACGGAGTGTAAAACTTTACGATGAATAAATTTTTATTAATTCATCCTCCCAAATAAATAAAAGCGTGGAGGGAAAAAAGTTGAAACTGGAAAACAAAAGGTGAACCTTCTCATCAGCTTTATAAACTGTGTTACAGAGAAATTTTGTTGTAACTGTTCATTAAATTAGATCGTTGATAAAATTATTGTTGATTTCATAGTCGAAATTATTTCATTTTGAAAATGGACATTCACATGTTTGATATATAAAATAATCTCGGATCTTATTTTCCTTATAGGTTATGTATTTCTCTCTAAGTCCATTTATTTCTGGTTCCTACAAATCCACCAACATTTTTTTTTATGATAATTGACAATTTATTT
Organism: Diorhabda sublineata; assembly: GCF_026230105.1. Classification (NCBI taxonomy): domain Eukaryota; kingdom Metazoa; phylum Arthropoda; class Insecta; order Coleoptera; family Chrysomelidae; genus Diorhabda; species Diorhabda sublineata. The sequence goes on from NC_079486.1 coordinate 6,674,395, forward strand.
TTGGAAAAAACGGTTTCTATAAACAATTTCGTTTGTTTTTTCGAATACGACAGTTCTGGAAACCAAATGTCGGTTTATTTTTGAAAAACAAAGTTTCTGAAGACCAATTTTGGTTTGTTTTGAAAAATAAAGTTTCTACAAATAAAATTTGGTTTCTAATTGCAAAAGAAGTCTCTTGTGACAATATTTTTTTGTTTTCGAAAAACAAAGTTTCTAAAGACGAATTTTGTTTTTTATCGAAATGGCAATTCCCGAAGTCAAATTTTGGTTTGCTTTTTGAAAAACAAAGTTTCTAAAGACGAATCTTATTTTTGGAAAAATGAACAAATAAATTTTGATTTCTAATTGAAACACAAAGTCTCTTAAGACAAATGTCTATTTTTCGACTCACCAATTAGTTTCAAAGAAGAATCTATCAAAATTTTTACAAAACCAAAGGAAAACCATCTCTACGTCGGAGGAATGAAAGTTTTATCTACAAAACAGAACCATGTTCTAAATAAAACTGTATACTTATGTAAAATGCGAGAAGAAAAAGATGAACCCTTTTTATTCTTGAAGTTCTGTTCGGGAAAGACGTGCCTTGGTAGCTGATTCCTCGGAATTGCACTTCTCCATTAATAGTAATCCCCTAAGCTCTACCTGTCGAATAATTCTTGGAAAAACTGCTCTAGGTGGGGATTTTGTTGGATAAAGTTAATCGAATCTGAATCTCGTGGAATCTATCGATTTTTGATCTTGAAAAAGCATTTGTACAGCTTCCTCAGCTAAATCGACAACATTCACAAATACACTGATTGATTCGCGTTTATATAACCATGTTGTCGTCTACAAAAAGTGAAGTCAAACATTTCAGTGAATTATCATTATAACAATCGTCGTTTTATATAAATTCCTCTCATACAATATATTAACGTTCGTAATCACATCGACAATCGATCTATTGGTAACATATTCTGCGAATCCAGATTGAAAGAGATAAAAAAAAAGTTATTTTCTGACGTATATTCCATATATCTAAAACGGGAATGGTTTGGAAGTTGATACGGGACCTCGTTGTAATGCGGCCAATTTACGGTTTTTCGATGACGATGATCCCCTTAAACAGCGTGGGGAATAACGACTAAACTAAGTAATCTTATGTTAGAACTGAGACAGTGTTTAGTTGAAATTGCAATGAAAAAAATATCCACATGAACCATTTCGTTAAACCACAAACTGAAAATGCGCGAGAAAAACTCATTAAGTAAATAAAAAAGAAGTAAAAAAAGTTAAACCAAATTAAAAAAAAGGACGAAAGTATGGTCAAATCGTTTGACATAAATCAACAACAACCAATGAAAATAAATCGTTTTGGGTGTCCCATACTCCCCACTAAAATCCTCCAATCATATTAGAATAAAACACCACAATATGTTATGCGTAGTGTATAACTCTCAAAACAAACTTTATTAAAAACGTTAGAGCAACTTTATTGGGATAAATAAATGATAGTTATACTTTAGCCCAACTTTATTGGGATACATAAATGATAGTTATACTTTAGCCCAACTTCCTGGGAATACATAAATGATAGTTATACTTTAGCCCAACTTTATTGGGATACATAAATGATAGTTATACGTTAGCCCAACCAGGTTTGAATCACAGTCCCACCAAGTTTAGGAGACTTGGTCCAAGTCTGGGCCTATACTGGACACATCGTAAAATCCCATATGGGAAACAATAAGATGGTTTGAATATGGAGCTCCTCGAGGAAATCTTTAGATTAAAATTTGTTATAATACACGTATATACAAACGAAATTTTATAATAAAACTGAATTCGCATTACAAGTAATTTCGTATTGAAGCACGAGAGAATTCTCTTTCGTATTTATCCTTGGAGAAACGGGCAAAACTACACACAAACTCGATATTCTTTGGGGATGAACAAAATATTCACAAGAGTTATTATGAAATGTTAAATTTCTGTTACGAAGCTTTAGCGAATTGAAATGCCCGCTTTGTTTGCTTAACGATTTGACAAGTGCTATTCGTAAAATGTAAAATCATTCCAATAATATATCAACAAACGGAAACTTCACTTATTTACTTACAAAGTTTTCTCTGAGTAACTGTTAAAAAATCAACTGTAACTTTATTCGATTTAGTAGCTCCAAGGAATTAAATTTTTGTGTACTGTTGTTGTTTATTCATACTTTTGAATAATCAACTGATTCTGAAAATTAAATATTTCGATGTTTACCTGGACAAGTTGATTACTATTCAGTTCGCGGGGAAGCGTTAATTATCTTTTGAGATTTTCGTTATTGCAGGAACAGTTTTACAAATTCAAAATCCAGTTTGTTTTTTTTTAATTCTTTATCGCTCGATTTATGAGTTATTTGATCACAATTCCCAGAAGAAATATAAAAGCTCCTTAATAATATTTTTTATCGTGAAACAAGTCAATTAAAGATCAAACAACTTGAGGAATACAATCCAAACAAGTCTTCATAGCTGTTTATTGTATTTATTTTTGTAAAAAAACTCACATGGTAAACGAAGCTGTGTTTAAGAAAGTTTTCTGAAAGGATGAGATCTGATATCAGCTCTTTTGGATTCTCTCTAATTAATTTCAAGCATTATTTCGAGATAAATTGTACAGTCCAAAAGCTCAACTGTCCTCATTATCAAAAATAAAAATTAATAACATCATAAGCTCGAATTCAAGAAACGTCAATTATTTAATTCTTCTTTTTGATTGGGTAATTTAAAAATGGTAAATACTGCGCGTCGACGTTTTAAACCCAACGGCTTTTGGGATGATATGACGTTTAAACGAATACCAGTCCAAAACTCAAAATTTAATTAATCTTTATTCTTCATCCGATTAATTCTTTGATTAAACTTAATACCGGAATTATCAGAAATATCATGAGGCTTTAAATACTAAGAGTTCAGTTTTGTGGTCACGTATATTTCAGACACAACAACCTGGGAAATCGCGCGCCTAGTTGTGCATACAAAAGCTAATAGTTTCCCTCGTTAACACAGTTATAATAATTTAAAATCCCTTACGGCTCAAAGTCCCGCAGATTTTTCCACAAATTGAGGTCATTGTACCAAACATCCATAAGAAAAATATTTTTTTAGTCTGTTTTTTTAAAATTTTAGAAAATACGAAATAGGTTATGTCACCAAATTTAATTGCTGTGAATTTTTTTTGAGGGGCTATTTAAAGTCAAAAGTTTATGTTACATTTATGTAAGGAACAATGAAAAAAAGAGAATGAAAATAAAAGTTGGATGATCGAGAATAATGATCCAAAGATATTAGATGGTGAGAAGATTGATTCGGAAAGAAAAGTGATGAGAAACTAAGGGTTAATAACTATGGATAGGTACAAATGGAAAGTATTGGTAAATAAGCTTAAGTTTGAGGATGAACTTACCTTGAAAATGGCTTGAAAAGAAACTTCCGGAGTTGGTAGTAAATACAAATAATCATAATAGTTTAAGAAATTGTATAATAATGATTTTGAATATTTACATTTTGTGCTTCAATTAACAAAACTCTTTCGCTATTCTTAGTTTTATCCTTAACATTGTCTTTTTTATAAGAAATTTCATTATCTTCAGAGGTATCGCAATTAATAGATGTAATAACACCGTCCGATTGCATTTTAAATCTCTTCATTCTTCGATGTTTTCTTCTTTGGTAGCTTCGGGTGTTGGTTTGGAATTATCTCGAGCGCTCGAACTCGTTGGGACGCTACTACAATCGGTATTACTATCCGTAGCGGGTGTCTAATTTCTCAAATTTTCCATAATTCTGCGTTTATAACTCAAAAGACCCGGTTTAATAGCATCGCAAAAGCAACGCTTCTCTTTTCTGAACCTAGACATATCGGTTTTCAATTTATATCAATATTTGACATACGACCGCGTTAATGTCAAATTTAACTAACGTAACCTCAAAAAAACATTTTGTTTTTTACAATTGATTATTTGTATCCAACATACTTATTATAACCTTGAAATATTCTTCTTCTTTTTTATACGTCTGAGCGGTGTCAGATTCAATTAGACACTGTTTGAATCGGATTGCGGAGTCTAAAATTGCTAATAAAAATAAATGGATTCCCCCCCAAAAAAGTAATAAAAGTCTACAAGCTATATAAATATATTGAAATCCTCCACGGACTCTCGGAGTCCGGAGGGTAGCTTTCCGGATTTCGAGATAACTGTTGTTATTTGTTACACAGCAGTGTTGATTAAAATCAATCTACGTCTTTATATACATTTTATTTACATCTTCATATATATACATCATCTATCACTTATATCTTATAAAACCAACCATGTGCTAATAACCCAGTAAAACCATATATTAACTTAACCTTACTTTTCTCAATAATAATCAACTACAAAAACAAACTATGTACATAGAACATTAAACTACTATTTCTACAAATCAAGGGCCATCTCTATAAGAAAGCATTAACTTAAAATAACTCCTAAAGATTTCTATTATAACACCCTCTCTTAATGCGCATCTTATAGAGTCTATACATTAATATACAATCATATTCAAAATATCACCTATATTACATGAAATTAACAAATAAAATAAAATTAACCCTCTCTCGTTTCAAAATCTAAACCTAATTGTTTACAATTTGAGTAAAATTGTGGTTTTTGCAATCCTTTTGTTAATAAGTCTGCTAACTGACATTTTGTATTTATATATTCAAGGACAATACAATCATTTTTTACATTCTCATGAATGAAGTTATATTTTATGTCTATGTGTTTGACACGTTTATTATTCTCAGGATTTTTAACAAGTGCAATACAACCCTGATTATCTTCAAATACTTTAAAAAAATTCACATCAAGATTCATATCTAGCAACAATCTTTTTAACCACATAGAATCCTGAACAGCAGCACATAAAGCTATCAACTCCGCTTCAGTACTGGACAATGCAACACAGTTTTGCTTTCTGGTTACCCACAATACTATATTACCAAAAACTTTAATAACGTACCCCGACACTGATCTTCTGTCATTCACGTCTCCTGCCCAATCCGAATCTACATAACAGCTCAATGGTAATTCATTCATTCTCCTTTCATACTTTAATCTTGCCTTTAATGTTCCTTTTAAATACCTTAACAGACTTTTTAGTCCAATCTAAATTTCTTTTGAAGACTTCTTAGCAAATACCCACTTTGTACTTCGTATTTCTGCATTGTTGGGCATTGGTGCTTCTATCCAAGTTTTATTTTTCTCTATTGAACTTATTTCCCAAGCAGCACAGTGTCGTTATAATGACGTCAATTATTGGACATTATTAGTCGGCGACGTCGTAGACCAATAAGCGACGTCCATATGACGTGACATTTCAGATTTCATTTTGACGTCGTCTAGAGACGTCTTTCGTACGTTTGTTTTCGGTCGTTTTAAGTGCTTTTTAATCAACTATAAAAAAAATTAGAACGAAAGTTTATTACAAAAACTAAGCGCCCTATACGTGCTTTATAAAAAATTGTACATTTTAAATTGTTGTTTACCTAAAATATGGATATAAATATAAATTCATTAATTAGCAATGAAAATACTAAACTGACGTTTTAAGTGGAAATGCAATTTGAATTTAAAGATGAAGTGAGAATGTTGTAATTAACAATTATTTAACTATTTTATTAGTAGGAAACAATTATTTTTAGCATCGATTCCTGTCGAGGCTGTCGACCAAGATTTAATTTTGGCGCGTTTTTAATCGAAATGCCACGATACGATACGAGACGTGCAGGCGCATGCGTGCTGGACTACTGGTGTGAACGCGTGTGCGCGTAATGGCGGACGGCAGCAAATAGTAACTCTAGCATTTCCGGGGTGATTCTTGTTAATTTCGGCCGTGGCAACAAATTTTTCAAAGTGAGTATAAATCTGCATTATTTTATTACAATTTTGGTGTTGGGAACTGTCTTTATTATTTAGATGAATTGTTACGTTGGCGTTGAATTCCAGAACAATGGTGGAATTTCTCTTGTTCACTCTGCCTGGTTAACACCGCTTAAACGAGAAGTCTTTTGGCCGCCAAAACAGACAACCGGAAATTTTATAAAATTATTAAAATCTGGACAAGAGCCTCCCCAGGATAACAGCTGGAAACTTCACCAAATTAAGCGAATTTTTTTCCAGACTGGTTAGTTTTGCTGCCTAAACCTAAACTGCTTTATCACTTTCTATTAAATATCTGTGATTTTTTTCAAAAAACTCGTATTTATTACTTGTTTTTAGACGACTATAAGATTGCGGAGAAAAAAATTAAAAAGGCTGAAATTACCTCAGATTTAACTACAGATGCTGAGGAATCAGCAATTATTTCACCTCGAAGGAAAATACGTCCAAAGAAATTTTCCACTGATGATGAGCAGGAAGAAGTGCTGTCATCATCAGAAGATGATTTTCCAAAAAACAAGAAACCCCTACCTAGACCAAAACCAATAATACGGAAGTCTATTACAAACATATTATCTGGTAATGAGATTTATACTTAAAGATATCTGGCACATATAAATTATTAACTGTCTACTGTTTTAGATTATTCTGGCCCAATTCAAACTTTTCCATTAGCTTCAGCTGGACAATCGCAAAGGTCGTTTGAGGATAGTGATTCTACAAATCAACTTTATTATTTGCCACCTCAACATTCAGCAAAAGATACTCAATTGACTAAATCTTCAGGACAAATTATTAGAGGTAAAAAATATAATTGTCCATTTGCATGAATTGTTTAAAATGTATACTTTAAACTGTGAGTTATTATTTATGTCCATTATTTCCTAGGAGAATTTGTTAATTCTCTATTTTACAGGTTCTGCGTCAAATCAGTCATTTTGCCAGGCTGCTGTTTCGAACTCGTCACCATATAATCCGTCAAGTAGTAAAGCAACTGATGTACAGAGCAACATCAGAGCTGTAGTGGAAAGTAATGGAGGTAAAAACCAAAAAATAATGTAAAAACTGTTTTGGTACTAAGGTATATTTTGTCCATGCCAGCAAACACTCAAGATGATGTAATCACTTTATTGAAGACCATTAGAGAACAGAACAATCAAATTTTGCAGTGGATCCGAAAACAAGATCGCAGTAGCAATCACGCCAGTAATACAGATTTATCAGATGATATAGGCGTACAGTTTCCTTTGAATTCTCAAGAGGATATTACCAAATTGGAAACATACCTGAGTGAAAAAAATAATTGCCTGGCTTTGGTGGGTGTTCTGTACCACTTAATATGTATTTTACAATTTAAATTATGTGATTCCAGTCGGCATATCTATCGACTTTTGGAGGGAGAGATTTTACTGGACATACAAACCGCATTTTAAATTTTTTATTCACTTATTCTCTTGCAACTAATTGGAATTTTTGTGGCAAACGAGGTGAGAAAAAGGCTTTTAAAAACTTAAACGTAAAGGATGTGATTATTGGTAAGTGTTTTCACTTGTAGGTGCATACTTATTATTAATCTGAAACAACATTTTTAGGTGCTGTAAGAAAAAGCTCCCCTCTAGTCAGTCAGAAAGAAATAGAAGATACCATCAAGGTGTGGTTGAAACATGCACCAGAGAAATTGAAAAAGCAGCAGCATGGCAACCCGTAAGAAAAAAAGTGTTGTTAGTCAAAGACAACTCTACAGAAGGGTGGCAGAAGCAAATTTAGCACCTGTGAGTCAGAAATGTTATAATACATCTTTAATAGTTAATAATGATTCCAATGAATCCGTTTTTTTTGCTGATTCAATGTGTGAAAGTGAAAATGACACCTGTTCCTCAAGAGATTTAGATTTTAATGTAAACTCGCCTAATGAAAATTTCCTCTTCAATGATGCGACGTTATACAACCATTTGACTTCCTATTCCAGTAACGTGCCCCCTAACGATTTATTTTCTAATGAACCGCCGCCTAGCGATTTGCATTCGAAATTGTCAAACTGGGCAGCTTCAAGGTACGTTCGACGTACAGTAGTTACTCATCTCTTGCATATCTTGCATCCATACCATGAGTTACCGTTAGACAGTCGAACGCTGCTGAAAACGCCCAGAGAAACGAAAACAAAATCGTTGTTAAATGGCGAATATTGTCATTTTGGACTTGTTAACGCTTTAAAATTAAAGTTATTGTCAGTGCCTAATATTTCTCAGTACAGCATTATCAACATTTCATTTAATGTAGATGGACTGCCCATTTATAGAAATGGTCAGAAACATGATCTCTGGCCCATTTTAGCACTTGTAAAAAATTTTAAGAGTGAGCCGTTTGTTGTTGGTTCTTTTTTAGGAAGTGGCAAACCAAATTTATTGTCAGCGTTTTTAGAAGATTTTTTAATTGAGTTATCGAACTTACTTACCACGGGCATTGAAATTAATAATAATATCCATGAAGTAAAAGTTCACAGCTTTGTTTGCGATGCTCCTGCGCGCGCATATCTGATATGTGTGAAGACCCATTCAGGGTATAGTTCCTGTGAAAGGTGCGATAACTCTGGAGAACACCTGGGACATGTCATTTTCAAAAATTTATCTTTTAACAAGAGAGACAACGAATCTTTTCGGACTAAAATTGATGTATCTCATCATCATGGAGAATCTCCTCTAATAGCTCTTCCTATAGATTTGATCTATGTCTTTTCTTTAGACTATATGCACCTAGTTTGTCTAGGTGTAATGAAAAAACTTTTGCGTATTTGGACAGGACGCGCAAGCCGAGCCAAAATGAGCTCTACTGCATTTCAAAATGTATCTGAAAAAATTGTTTTTCTCAGTAAATGTATTCCAGTAGAATTCAATCGGAAAGGGCGCAGTTTGTCTCAGTTGGCAGATTGGAAAGCAACGGAATTTCGAACATTTTTAATGTATATTGGGCCAGTTGCTTTGTATGGGAATGTCGATTTGGCAATATATAAGCATTTTTTGCTATTTCATTGTTCAATTATGATACTTATTTCTAAACGCCATATTGAAAAATTCGGAGTTCCATTTGCGCGCCAACTTTTGCATTTATTCGTAACGCACAGTGAAAAGATCTACAGATTAGAGTTCTTAGTTTACAATGTACATTCCTTATTACATTTGGCAGATGACGTTGAAAATTTCGGGCCACTAGACAATTCGTCAGCATTTCCATTTGAAAATTATCTCCACCATTTAAAATCGTTAGTTCAGTCTCCGAATAAACCGTTACAACAGATTAATAGACGCTTAAAAGAAATTGAAATGACAGTGTACGAAAAACATGACTCTACTTCACCTGATGATGAACACTTCTGTAAATGTGAATTGTCCCATTTCTTAGGACCAACGCCAAATTTCTCTTGCAAGCAGTATAAAAAGCTTCATTATAAAGATTTTATTTTTTCTATTGCATCATATTCAGAAGCAAATTGTTTTTGTCTTACCTTAGAAGGACTGGTTTTCAAAATAGAAAATATAGTAGTGGATAATAATGGAGCAGTTTTTATATTAGGTAGGAGGTTTCAGGATTACCGTTCATTTTACAAATACCCTGTCGACTCAAAAGAATTCTATGTTTATCGCATCCAAAATTTATCAGAGTATATCGAGTTATTGCACTGCCACAAAGTTTTTTCGAAATGTATTGTTTTTCCTTTCAAGCAGGAATGGTTGTCATTTTCATTATTGCATCATTAGTAATTCCTTATTTCAACTTTTATGTTCTATAAGGGTAATAGTATGTAGTTTTTTAAGATTTTGTAATAAACTGGTATTAATTTGAACGCATTTTTTTATATTTTTAATCCTACTTATACGTCATTTGTCAAAAGTAAGTACGTCATTTTGACGTCTCACCAGCCGGACTAGGTACGTCATTAGTTGACGTCTGTAGGATGTGACATTAACCCGTCATAATCACGTCATTTTAGACGTCTTTTTAGACGTTCCCATTGGTCGCCAATGGCCTATAATTGACGTCATAGTAACGACACTGTGCTGCTTGGGTTCTCTTTTCATCGCTTCCATCCATAAGTCCTTGTCTCTTCTATCAGTCAAGTCTTCCACTGTTTCGGGTACATTCTCAACATATGACATTGCATCAAAGGCCATATACATTTCAAACTCATTATATCTGTTAGGTTTTCGCCGGGTTCGTTTTTCTTGTATTTCTTGTCCTCTGTCTTGTAAATCATATTCTTGTAATACCTGTATCTCTTCTTGTATTTGTTTTACTTCTTGTTCAACTCCATTCCTTCATTTTTAAGATAAAATTCGCTCTCATTAAACATTACATCTCTTGCAATGACTACTTTCTGTTCCATGATATCCCATAATCTGTATCTGTATCCTGTCATTGTGTATCCAATCATCATACACTTCTTCGCTTTACAATCAAATTTTTTTCTAAATTGTTTTGGAATGTGGCAATATGCTGTAGATCTAAAAACTCTTAAATTACTAATGTCCGGTTTCTTCCCATTCCATATTTCAGCCGGAGTAACTTGTAAAGCACTACTTGGGCTTCTATTTAGAACGTATGCTGCTACTCGAACTGCTTCGCTCCAAAATTCTTTAGGAATATTAGCGTCTTGCATCATGGTCCTTGCTTTGTCTACCAAGCTTCTATTAAAGCGTTCTGCCTAAGTACCATTTTGTTCAGGACTGTAAGGTGTTGGATAGTCAATAAATGTCCCATTCTCCCTGCCAAATTGCTTTATTTTATTTGTAATGTATTCTCTTCCATTGTCATATCCCAATGTAGCTAATTTTAAATTAAACTTAGCCTGAACAATTCTCACATATTCTCGGAAACATTCATACACTCCACTCTTAGCTCTTATTACATAAACGTAAACAAAATTTGAATAGTCATCCATGAATGTTACAAAGTACTTGCATTGTTCGTGACTAATTGGAGTTATTGGCCCTGCAACATCTGTGTGCACTATCTCAAGTAATCGTCTCTTGTGCGCGTTCCAAAATTCAACCTGATCATTTTACGCTTTATGCAAGATTCACAAAAATCAACTTTACCTATTTTGAGATTTTTTATACCAGTTACCAAATTATTTTTAATTAACTTCTCTAAATATGCATTAGATACATGACCTAATCTTTGATGCCACAATTTTATTTCATCATTTTCATTTTCAATATTTAAAGACTCTACATTATTTACTTTAAAGGATATTTCAGATAAATTGTTTCTATAACCAATTCCGATTAATTTTTTTCGCTATACATTAGTACCTTTCCTTTTTCAAAAACAACTTTTACATTTACACTTTCTAACCTTTTTACAAACAATAGATTTCTCCTTAAATTTGGGACATATAGAACATTTTTAATTTTACATTTGATTTCTTTTCCATTGACCTCACTAAAAACTTCAATATTTCCTACTCCAATGGCTTCCATGTAATTGTTGTTTTTTGCAACCGCTATTTTAATGGGTTTTTTCAACTTCATAAAATCATGAAAATACATTTTATCATTTACTAAATGATCAGTACACCCTGAATCGATATAAAATACTAAATTTTGGTTACTTACAGTTTGGTAACAATCTTCTAAATTAGAGTTTAAATTTGACAAAATACAAATACCTTGTCCATCTTGTACCTCAAGTTCAGTTCCTTCTTCATGTTCCATATAGTTTGCTCCCTTATTGTTATTGTCCTGATACTCATGGTTATAATTTCTCCTATAGCTTGTTTCTTTATATCCTCTTCCTCTGTATCCAAATCCTCCTCTATAACCATTTCCTTGAAAATTTTCAGTAAAATTCCCATAACCCCGAAAACTACTTTGACCTCCAATAAAACTGCCTCTGCTCGAACCTCTGTTTCCTCCTCTCTGATTTCGACAATTTTTCCTATAATGACCTCTTTGTCCACAAGTATAACATACACCTGGACTATAAGTTGAAAAAGCTGATGAGTTTACACTATCTTGCTGATAATTTCTGCTTTCGCTATTGGCTTCATACAATGCACTTTTTCTTTCAACTTCAGCTCTTAATTTAATTTTTGCTAAACTTATTGTTAGATCTTCTGGTGGTATGTTCTCTAATATGGTTATTACGGTTTCATACTCTTTCGGCATAGCAAGTAATAAACTATAAACAATATCTTGCTCTTTCATGTCTGCGCCTGTAGCATTTAATTGTCTTCTTTTCATATCTTTCCTCTAAAACTGTCCATATACTAAAAGCTGTATCTTTTCCTCTAATTAAATCTATTTGCGAGTCGTCCAAACACTGCCCTATAATATACTTACATTTATTGTCCTTCTTCTTTGCTTCAGCCCGAAGTTTGTCACACAGATCAGAATCATTAAATTCCTTTTTGGATACATTCCAACACATCTTTTTCTTCAAACAATATACTCATACGATACTTCCATGTGTGATAATTTAATCCATTTAATAATTCTACATTAAAATGGTTTTTAATGCCAATAATACTGTTACTGTTCACCTACATTTTTTTTCCTTTTTTATAATAACGACCTTTTTCAATATTGAGTTGTTACCTAGGCCCATAACCTGTTGTTATTTGTTACACAGCAGTGTTGATTAAAATCAATCTAGGTCTTTATATACATTTTATTTACATCTTCATATATATACATCATCTATCACTTATATCTTATAAAACCAACCATGTGCTAAAAACCCGGTAAAACCATATATTAACTTAACCTTACTTTTCTCACTAATAATCAACTACAAAAAGAAAAATATGTACATAGAACATTAAACTACTATTTCTACAAATCAAGCGCCATCTCTACAAGAAAGTATTAACTTAAAATAACTCTTAAAGATTTCTATTATAACACCCTCTCTTAATGCGCATCTTATAGAGTCTATACATTAATATACAATCATATACAAAATATCACCTAAATTACATGAAATTAACAAATAAAATAAAATTAAACCTCTCTCGTTTCAAAATCTGAACCTAATTGTTTACAATTTGAGTAAAATTGTGGTTTTTGCAATCCTTTTGTTAATAAGTCTGCTAACTGACATTTTGTATTTATATATTCAAGGACAATACAATCATTTTTTACATTCTCATGAATAAAGTTATATTTTATGTCTATGTGTTTGACACGTTTATTATTCTCAGGATTTTTAACAAGTGCAATACAACCCTGATTATCTTTAAATACTTTAAAAAAATTCACATCAAGATTCATATCTAGCAGCAATCTTTTTAACCACATAGAATCCTGAACAGCAGCACATAAAGCTATCAACTCCGCTTCAGTACTGGACAATGCAACACAGTTTTGCTTTCTGGTTACCCACAATACTATATTACCAAAAACTTTAATAACGTACCCCGACACTGATCTTCTGTCATTCACGTCTCCTGCCCAATCCGAATCTACATAACAGCTCAATGGTAATCATTCATTCTCCTTTCCACCTCTACGTCGAAGGAATGAAAGTTTAAACTACAAAACAGAACCATGTTATAAATAAAACTGTATACTTATGTAAAATGCGAGAAGAAAAAGATGAACCCTTTTTATTCTTGAAGTTCTGTTCGGGAAAGACGTGCCTTGGTAGCTGATTCCTCGGAATTGCACTTCTCCATTAATAGTAATCCCCTAACCTCTACCTGTCGAATAATTCTTGGAAAAACTGCTCTAGGTGGGGATTTTGTTGGATAAAGTTAATCGAATCTGAATCTCGTGGAATCTATCGATTTTTGATCTTGAAAAACCATTTGTACAGCTTCCTCAGCTAAATCGACAACATTCACAAATACACTGATTGATTCGCATTTATATAACCATGTTGTCGTCTACATAAACTAAAGGTAAACATTTCAGTGGATTATCATTACAACAATCGTCGTTTTATATAAATTCCTTTCATATTTCATATTTATTTTCGTAATCACATCGACAATCTATCTATTGGTAACATATTCTGCGAATCCAGATTGAAAGAGATAAAAAAAAAAGTTATTTTCTGACGTGTATTCCATATATCTGACGATAAAACGGGAATGGTTTGGAAGTTGATACGGGACCTCGTTGTAATGCGGCCAATTTACGGTTTTCCGATGACGATGATCCCCTTAAACAGCGTCGGGAATAACTACTAAACTAAGTAATCTTATGGTAGAACTGAGACAGTGTTAGTTGAAATTGCAATGAAAAAAATATCCACATGACCCATTTCGTTAAACCACAAACTGAAAATGCGCGAGAGAGACTCATTAAGTAAATAAAAAAGAAGTAAAAAAGGTTAAACCAAATAAAAAAAAGGACGAAAGTATGGTCAAATCGTTTGACATAAATCAACAACAACCAATGAAAATAAATCATTTTGGGTGTCCCATACTCCCCACTAAAATCCTCCAATCATATTAGAATAAAACACCACAATATGTTATGCGTAGTGAATAACTCTCAAAACAAACTTTATTAAAAACGTTAGAGCAACTTTATTGGGATAAATAAATGATAGTTATACTTTAGCCCAACTTTATTGGGATACATAAATGATAGTTATACTTTAGTACAACTTTATTGGGATAAATAAATGAAAGTTATACTTTAGCCCAACTTTATTGGGATACATAAATGATAGTTATACTTTAGCCCAACTTTATTGGCATACATGAATGATATTTATACTTTAGCACAACTTTATTGGGATACATTAATGATAGTTATACTTTAGTCCAACTTCCTGGGGATACATTACAAGTAAGTTCGTATTGAAACACGAGAGAATTCTCTTTCGAATTTATCCTTGGAGAAACGGGCAAAACTACACACATACTCGATATTCTTTGGGGATTAACAAAATATTCGCAAGAGTTATTATGAAATGTTAAATTTCTGTTACGAAGCTTTAGCGAATTGAAATGCCCGCTTTGTTTGCTTAACGATTTGACAAGTGCTATTCGTAAAATGTAAAATCTATTCCAATAATATATCAACAAAAGGAAACTTCACTTATTTACTTACAAAGTTTTCTCTGACTAATTTTTAAAAAATCAATTGTAACTTTATTCGATTTAGTAACTCCAAGGAATTAATTTTTTGTGTAATGTTGTTGTTTATTCATACTTTTGAATAATCAACTGATTCTGAAAATTAAATATTTCGATGTTTACCTGGACAAGTTGATTGAATTGAATATTTTTTATCGTGAAACAAGTCAATTAAAGATCAAACAACTTGAGGAATACAATCCAAACAAGTTTTTATAGCCGTTTATTGTATTTATTTTTGGAAAAAAACTCACATGGTAAACGAAGCTGTGTTTAAGAAAGCTTTCTGAAAGGATAAGATCTGATATCAGCTCTTTTGGATTCTCTCTAATTAATTTCAAGCATTATTTCGAGATAAATTGTACAGTCCAAAAGCTCAACTGTCCTCATTATCAAAAATAAAAATTAATAACGTCATAAGCTCGAATTCAGTATCAAAATGTATCGTGTTGAACAACGCGCGGTGACTTAATTATTGAGTTAACCTCAAATCAAAAGTTCGTAGGTTTAAATAATCCACAAATGAACATTTTTGAAATTTGAAAAATCCTTTCTGTTCAAAAAACGTCAATTATTTAATTCTTCTTTTTGATTGGGTGATTTAAAAATGGTAAATACTGGGCGTCGTCGTTTTAAACCCAACGGATTTTGAGATGATATGACGTTTAAACGAATACCAGTCCAAAACTCAAAATTTAATTAATCTTTATTCTTCATCCGATGAAATCTTTGATTAAACTTTATACCGGAATTATCAGAAATATCATGAGGCTTTAAATACTAAGAGTTCAGTTTTGTGGTCACGTATATTTCAGACACAACAACCTGAGAAATCGCGCGCCTAGTTGTGCATACAAAAGCTGATAGTTTCCCTCGTTAACACAGTTATAATAATTTAAAATCCCTTACGGATCAAAGTCCCGAAGATTTTTCTACAAATTGAGGTCATTGTACCAAACATCCATATGAAGAATATTTTTTTAGTCTGTTTTTATAAAAATTTAGAAAATACGAAATAGGTTATGTCACCAAATTTAATTGCTGTGAATTTTTTTGAGGGGCTATTTAAAGTCAAAAGTTTATGTTACATTTATGTAAGGAACAATGAAAAAAGAGAATGAAAATAAAAGTTGGATGATCGAATAGTTTTAGTTTGAAAATAACAAGGTATAAGACATCAATCAATTCAAAATATGAGTCAAATTCACTTTAGACACAATCCAAATTACAAATATAATGATATTAATATTCACTATCTATGGAATTTTAAATTCCCGGATCTGATCGACGATTGAACAAAGTCATAGAACATTCTAATCCCGGAGCTTTTGGCGAACATCAAAGTGTATTTCGAACTAGAGTTTCCATAGATAATCCAATCGTTTTATCCTAATTTCACAAAATCTGGTTGCAATTGTGAAGAATCAGCGATCAATGTTCAATTTGGCGAAGAATCAATTGAACTACTCATATTATTGGTTGTTATACTAATAGATGGAGTATTGTCATTATTCTCAGTAGTTCTAGAATCACTAATTTCATTTATTATTTATTCTGCTACTTTTTTATTTTTTTTCTGTATCCTTTGTTCTGCTTGATTGCGATTGGAGGAAGCCTGATGTGAGAAGTATTTTTCCTTTTATTATTCGAAGTCCACGAACTAGTGATCAGTGGCGGAGGACTGCAAATTTTTTTTAGATACATTCTAACAATACTTATTTAAAACAAAAGAGCAGAATACATTTGTACAAACTATAATTATCGAAATTCAATTAGTTTACCTGAATTACAAAATATTTTCTGTAGCTAAGGTGAATAATAATTTTTTATCGTATTGATTGTTACTGACATTTTTTAGGGAAATTTGATTTTTCCTCCGCTGTAAAAACGAGATATTTTTTTATATAGTATATTTGTCGAAAGACGACTCCTGCAGAGATGAAGTATACAAGCCATGAGTTCGAAGTACTCGCCATTATTAAAAGTGTGAAGAAATTCAGAATCTACTTGCTAGGAACGAAATTTAAAATAGTGACAGAATGTAATGCATTTATAAAAACCATGGAGAAAAGGGACCTTACAACAAGAGTTACACGATGGGCCCTGATGCTAGAACAGTATGAAATTGAGTATAGACGAGATGGCGATAAAAAGGATTTTGACTACAGAAGAGTATGAAGATTTTTATTTAGAGCATGATATATTGTTTAAATACGATAATGGTTTAAAATTACTTGTCATTCCAAAGAACATGCAGAATTAAAAAATAATAATAAAAGCCCACGAGATAGGAGATAGCAGATTTTTCTACAAATTGAGGTCATTGTACCAAACATCCATACGAAAAATATTTTTTTAGTCTGTTTTTTTAAAATTTTAGAAAATTCGAAATAGGTTATGTCACCAAATTTAATTGCTGTGAATTTTTTTTTGAAGAGCTATTTAAAGTCAAAAGTTTATGTTACATTTATGTAAGGAACAATGAAAAAAGAGAATGAAAATAAAAGTTGGATGATCGAGAATAATGATCCAAAGATATTAGATGGTGAAAAGATTGATTTTCGAAAGAAAAGTGATGAGAAACTAAGGGTTAATAACTATGGATAGGTACAAATGGGAAGTATTGCTAAATAAGCTTAAGTTTGAGGATGAACTTACCTTGAAAATGGCTTGAAAAGAAACTTCCGGAGTTGGTAGTAAATACAAAAAATGATAATAATTTAAGAAATTGTATAATAATGATTCTGAATATTTACATTTTGTGCTTCAATTAACAAAACTCTTTCGCTATTCTTAGTTTTATCCTTAACATTGTCTTTTTTATAAGAAAATTCAATATCTTCAGACGTATCGCAATTATCGACATTTTGGTTTTTACAATTGATTATTTGTATCCAAAATACTTATTATAACCTTGAAATATTCTTCTTCTTTTTTATACGTCTGAGCGGTGTCAGATTCAATTAGACACTGTTTGAATCGAATTGCGGAGTCTAAAATTGCTAATAAAAATAAATGGATTCCCCCCCAAAAAAAGTAATACAAGTCTACAAGCTATATAAATGTATTGAAATCCTCAACGGACTCTCGGAGTCCGGAGGGTGGCTTTCCGGATTTCGAGATAACTAATGTAAATACATACTGAGGAAAACAATCTTTATGTGGGATGTTCCATACACTTCCTGGTGGTATCTGACTCCTCCAGAGAATATAGATAGAGCATCAAGCATCATCTAGGTGTCTTTATCAAAATAAAAAACAAATTCGCTCTCATTAAACATTACATCTCTTGCAATGACTACTTTCTGTTCCATGATATCCCATAATCTGTATCTGTATCCTGTCATTGTGTATCCAATCATCATACACTTCTTCGCTTTAGAATCAAATTTTTTTCTAAATTGTTCTGGAATGTGGCAATATGCTGTAGATCTAAAAACTCTTAAATTACTAATGTCCGGTTTCTTCCCATTCCATATTTCAGCCGGAGTAACTTGTAAAGCACTACTTGGGCTTCTATTTAGAACATATGCTGCTACTCGAACTGCTTCGCTCCAAAATTCTTTAGGAATATTAGCGTCTTGCATCATGGTCCTTGCTTTGTCTACCAAGCTTCTATTAAAGCGTTCTGCCTTAAGTACCATTTTGTTCAGGACTGTAAGGTGTTGGATAGTCAATAAATGTCCCATTCTCCCTGCCAAATTGCTTTATTTCATTTGTAATGTATTCTCTTCCATTGTCACATCCCAATGTAGCTAATTTTAAATTAAACTTAGCCTGAACCATTCTCACATATTCTCGGAAACATTCATACACTCCACTCTTAGCTCTTATTACATAAACGTAAACAAAATTTGAATAGTCATCTATGAAAGTTACAAAGTACTTGCATTGTTCGTGACTAATTGGAGTTATTGGTCCTGCAACATCTGTGTGCACTATCTCAAGTAATCGTCTCTTGTGCGCGTTCCAAAATTCAACCTGGTCATTTTACGCTTTATGCAAGATTCACAAAAATCAACTTTACCTATTTTGAGATTTTTTATACCAGTTACCAAATTATTTTTAATTAATTTCTCTAAATGTGCATTACATACATGACCTAATCTTTGATGCCACAATTTTATTTCATCATTTTCATTTTCAATATTTAAAGACTCTACATTATTTACTTTAAAGGATATTTCATATAAATTGTTTCTATAACCAATTCCGATTAATTTTTTTCGCTATACATTAGTACCTTCCCTTTTTCAAAAACAACTTTTACATTTACACTTTCTAACCTTTTTACAAACAATAGATTTCTCCTTAAATTTGGGACATATAGAACATTTTTAATTTTACATTTGATTTCTTTTCCATTGACCTCACTAAAAACTTCAATATTTCCTACTCCAATGGCTTCCATGTAATTGTTGTTTTTTGCAACCGCTATTTTAATGGGTTTTTTCAAATTCATAAAATCATGAAAATACATTTTATCATTTACTAAATGATCAGTACACCCTGAATCGATATAAAATACTAAATTTTGGTTACTTACAGTTTGGTAACAATCTTCTAAATTAGAGTTTAAATTTGACAAAATACAAATACCTTGTCCATCTTGTACCTCAAGTTCAGTTCCTTCTTCATGTTCCATATAGTTTGCTCCCTTATTGTTATTGTCCTGATACTCATGGTTATAATTTCTTCTATAGCTTGTTTCTTTATATCCTCTTCCTCTGTATCCAAATCCTCCTCTATAACCATTTCCTTGAAAATTTCCAGTAAAATTCCCATAACCCCGAAAACTACTTTGACCTCCAATAAAACTGCCTCTGCTCGAACCTCTGTTTCCTCCTCTCTGATTTCGACAATTTTTCCTATAATGATCGAGAATAATGATCCAAAGATATTAGATGGTGAGAAGATTGATTCAGAAAGAAAAGTGATGAGAAACTAAGGGTTAATAACTATAGATAGGTACAAATGGAAAGTATTGGTAAATAAGCTAAGTTTGAGGATGAACTTACCTTGAAAATGGCTTGAAAAGAAACTTCCGGAGTTGGTGGTAAATACAAATAATCATATTAGTTTAAGAAATTGTATAATAATGATTCTGAATATTTACATTTTGTGCTTCAATTAACAAAACTCTTTCTCTATTCTTAGTTTTATCCTTAACATTGTCTTTTTTATAAGAAAATTCATTATCTTCAGACGTATCGCAATTAATAGATGTAATAACACCGTCCGATTGCATCTTAAATCTCTTCATTCTTCGATGTTTGATGTTTTCGTCTTTGGTAGCTTCGGGTGTTGGTTTGGAATTATCTCGAGCGCTCGAACTCGTTGGGACGCTATTACAATCGGTATTACTATCCGTAGCGGTTGTCTCATTTCTCAAATTTTCCATAATTTTGCGTTTATAACTCAAAGGACCCGGTTTAATAGCATCGCAAAAGCAACGCTTCTCTTTTCTCAACCTAGACATATCGGTTTTCAATTTATATCAATATTTGACATACGACCGCGTTAATGTCAAATTTAACTGACATAACCTCAAAAAAACATTTTGTTTTTTACAATTGATTATTTGTATCCAACATACTTATTATAACCTTGAAATATTCTTCTTCTTTTTTATACGTCTGAACGGTGTCAGATTCAATTAGACACTGTTTGAATCGGATTGCGGAGTCTAAAATTACTAATAAAAATGAATGGATTCCCCCCAAATAAAGTAATAAAAGTCTACAAGCTATATAAATGTATTGAAATCCTCCACGAACTCTCTGAGTCCGGAGGGTGGCTTTCCGGATTTCGAGATAACTGTTGTTATTTATTACATAGCAGTGTTGATTAAAATTAATCTAGGTCTTTATATACATTTTATTTAAATCATCATATATATACATCATCTATCACTTATATCTTATAAAACCAACCATGAGCT
Organism: Diorhabda sublineata; assembly: GCF_026230105.1. Lineage (NCBI taxonomy): Eukaryota > Metazoa > Arthropoda > Insecta > Coleoptera > Chrysomelidae > Diorhabda > Diorhabda sublineata. The sequence goes on from NC_079486.1 coordinate 6,695,374, forward strand.
AATAACCCGGTAAAACTATATATTAACTTAACCTTACTTTTCTCAATAATAATCAACTTCAAAAACAAACTATGTACATAGAACATTAAACTACTATTTATACAAATCAAGCGCCATCTCTATAAGAAAGCATTAACTTAAAATAACTCCTAAAGATTTCTATTATAACACCCTCTCTTAATGCGCATCTTATAGAGTCTATACATTAATATACAATCATATTCAAAATATCACCTATATTACATGAAATTAACAAATAAAATAAAATCAACCCTCTCTCGTTTCAAAATCTAAACCTAATTGTTTACAATTTGAGTAAAATTGTGGTTTTTGCAATCCTTTTGTTAATAAGTCTGCTAACCGACATTTTGTATTTATATATTCAAGGACAATACAATCATTTTTTACATTCTCATGAATAAAGTTATATTTTATGTCTATGTGTTTGACACGTTTATTATTCTCAGGATTTTTAACAAGTGCAATACAGCCCTGATTATCTTTAAATACTTTAAAAAAATTCACATCAAGATTCATATCTAGCAACAATCTTTTTAACCACATAGAATCCTGAACAGCAGCACATAAAGCTATCAACTCCGCTTCAGTACTGGACAATGCAACACAGTTTTGCTTTCTGGTTACCCACAATACTATATTACCAAAAACTTTAATAACGTACCCCGACACTGATCTTCTGTCATTCACGTCTCCTGCCCAATCCGAATCTACATAACAGCTCAATGGTAATTCATTCATTCTCCTTTCATACTTTAATCTTGCCTTTAATGTTACTTTTAAATACCTTAACAGCCTTTTTAGTCAGCAAAAGACAATGTAGAACTAGTTTCAATTTTACATGACACATACTTTTTCAATTTGCATGGCGCCATACCCTACAACTAGAAAATACATGTGAGTAGCGTTCAACTTAAATAATCGTTTTTCTAAGTGGAATTAAATGATTATAGTACAAGATGTAAATTTTCACTTGCAGAAGAAAAATGTTCATTAATAATCACCTATTTTGAGAAGAAACGGTTAATTCTTAAGGTGGAAACATTTTCCATAAACTATATTAAAATTTGGATCTAAAACCACGTATTAGTTGATAAGAAACAAATAATAAATGATTGTGTTGTTTGTTGTTGGAGACGTTGATAGATTTTGATAGGAAAATAATAATTAGAGTAGAGGATAGAAGTTTTAGTAGGAACTGAGTTATAGCAGATATTATCTCGTTAGATCATCCTTTTTGATAACCTCGTTTTATAGAAAAACGTCCGTGAAACTGATCTAATTAAATACGTATATGTTTTAATCAAATAACTTCTGAAGAAATCCCAAAAATATGTAACCAGTGAAGGTTATTACCTCATATTCGAACCTCCCTCGTATTAAAAGTTTACAATTCATGAGCACATAAATCTTGGTTGATAATTTTTGGAAGAAAAAAAATAATAGTTCGATTAAAAACCGTTTATCTCGATATCTGGCAGTCTTATAGAAGTCTTATAGAAAAAAGTTAAATGACAAAATTGTAAAAAATTAAAAGATCTATAACTTTTATTTCAAAATTTTTTCACATAAACTCAAAATTTAATCGAAATTTGTGTTTGCTTTTTACGTAAAAAACCCACATTCTAATATCTAGTTCTACAACAATAATTGACGGTTTATTTATCAAAATTGACAGATCTGTTTTGACACCTGTCATAATCACTGATTCGTTTACTATAATAATGAACATGAATATATTAAGAAGAACAACCAACTATACTTCCACGCAAACGGATGTACATTCCCCTTAGTACTTTTGGAGAAATTTCCTCGTGTACCACCAAGACATTCTTTACGTAGAAAAAGTCTTAATACCAACGATTCGATCGTTATAACTAAAAGTAAATCGTGCGTTGTCCGTAAATTACCTTCACATTATAGTAATTTCGCTAAATCTATAAAGAAGAATCAAACGGTGAGTTCCTCGTTGACCGACATCGATAAACCGATAATAACTAAATCGGAGAAAACCGTTAGATTCGTGAGTCCAGTTGAAAGAAGCGTTGGAGATTTGAATGTACCTATCATGTTAAGCGAACCTTCTAGTTATAAACAAGAAGATCTCAAACTGGGTACTATTATTGAAAACGATAACGAAGATACGACAATACCTCAACTAGAATTAGCTTTCGATGAAGAAGCTGTCGATACTTCTAATCGTGTAGAAAAACCAGACAATGCTTCCGAAAATTTAGATGTTTAAATAGTTACTATTAGAGCTCATACTGTTATTATTAAAAATCATTTTTTCAAATAAATAACTTTAATTTGATAAAGTGTATGAATAAATTTATTTAAATATATATATAAGTTGTTGTTTTTTTTAGAACATTATACAAAATTATAGTTTCTGAACATCGTCGTTACTTTAACAGCTTCATTCTTCCACCGTCTGCAACTTTTATTACGAATTTCCATGTTTTATATATTACATATATTATTGTTTTTGGATGTTTTTTTGTGATAAAATGTATACCAGTTTTGTTATTACATTTTTAATTATTCAAAATGCATATTTATTCCTCTTGCTATAAAAAGATGGATACATAAATACGAACCAATACTCTAATTGAAAAAGTGACGTCGAAAATAAATGCAAAAAATCGCGCGTGCACCATAAAAAAAGCAAAATGATGTGAATCGGGGCGTGATTACTTAACCGATAAACGTATTTTTAAAAAAATATAGGAAACCAAACCAAATTTGTTCTATCCATTATGAGCAATTGTTTTTGATTTTTTTATCGTTTTCAACATATACAGGGTGATGAATTTTGGGTTGGGACTCAACAACAACGAAACTACCATTTTTTAAAATAAATTTTACACTGTTAAATATTTTTCTTTGACTTTGTTTAACGTAAGACTTACACGTTACTTTTATTTTTGTTTTTGTATATTTTTGTACGTTTTTAGACGTTCTTTTATTAAATTTTTACTACTAACTGCATATTTAGTATGATTTTTATCTATTTTTCGACATTATTTCAATTTAATCTTGAAATACTAATAAAAATTTGACGTTTTTTAAAATAAATGACTCTAAAAATCAAGAAAATTTAGAAGTATGAACATATTAAAAGGTCTAAAAAATAAGAAATTAAATAAACTTATACAAAAGTCAGGCAAAACTTTCGAAAAATCAGATATCTATGCGGGAGGTTTCGAGGGCCTAAATGCTCTTAGAATAAACAGTTTATCTTCAGTTTCTGAAGATGATATATTTTGGTTATCGAAACGCGTCAATCTATATCGGCGTGTACATTGTATTCAGTCTGTTTGGTTATATAGCCACTGTTTTTTATAAATAAATCCCTTGCAGTACACTGTATATCAAAATAAACTTGACATTTCGTAGAAACAGTATGTAATGAATTAAAAACCGAAATTGCAGGATATGTTGTGATGTCTCCTAGTCAAAAACGGATATTTTAAATTTCAAAAAGTCATAAAAAAACATCACGAACCCCTAATAAAACAAACAATATCCAATAGAAAGTTTGAATATTAAATTTTATACAACAAATATTGAAACAATAAATCAATCAGTTTTACGAATTGAGAAACGTAATTGGCTAAAAATCGATTATGATCGATTATTCGAGTGGTAATCGTTTTGATTGTCAAGATATGCCAAAGCGTTTCATTACACAATGAAATTCGAATGTCCAGAAAAGTGGCTTAAAATTTAAGGAGTAGACATGTCTAGGTCAGGCTAGGTACTTGTGAGAGCACCCACTCCACTGAAAATTTCTCTAAAACGACCGCGTTGAGAAATTTTTTATTCGGAATATTTTTCGCAACGTATTTTATTTTGGGGGATATTTTATGTCTCCTTTTTTTTCCAGGACGTACATGTAGCTCTAACGGAGTGTAAAACTTTACGATGAATAAGTTTTTATTAATTCATCCTCCCAAATAAATAAAAGCGTGGAGGGAAAAAAGTTGAAAATGGAAAACAAAAGATGAACCTTCTCATCAGCTTTATAAACTGTGTTACAGAGAAATTTTGTTGTAACTGTTCATTAAATTAGATCGTTGATAAAATTATTGTTGATTTCATAGTCGAAATTATTTCATTTTGAAAATGGACATTCACATGTTTGATATATAAAATAATCTCGGATCTTATTTTCCTTATAGGTTATGTATTTCTCTCTAAGTCCATTTATTTCTGGTTCCTACAAATCCACCAACATTTTTTTTTATGATAATTGACAATTTATTTTTGGAAAAAACGGTTTCTATAAACAATTTCGTTTGTTTTTTCGAATACGACAGTTCTGGAAACCAAATGTCGGTTTATTTTTGAAAAACAAAGTTTCTGAAGACCAATTTTGGTTTGTTTTGAAAAATAAAGTTTCTACAAATAAAATTTGGTTTCTAATTGCAAAAGAAGTCTCTTGTGACAATATTTTTTTGTTTTCGAAAAACAAAGTTTCTAAAGACGAATTTTGTTTTTTATCGAAATGGCAATTCCCGAAGTCAAATTTTGGTTTGCTTTTTGAAAAACAAAGTTTCTAAAGACGAATCTTATTTTTGGAAAAATGAACAAATAAATTTTGATTTCTAATTGAAACACAAAGTCTCTTAAGACAAATGTCTATTTTTCGACTCACCAATTAGTTTCAAAGAAGAATCTAACAAAATTTTTACAAAACCAAAGGAAAACCATCTCTACGTCGGAGGAATGAAAGTTTTATCTACAAAACAGAACCATGTTCTAAATAAAACTGTATACTTATGTAAAATGCGAGAAGAAAAAGATGAACCCTTTTTATTCTTGAAGTTCTGTTCGGGAAAGACGTGCCTTGGTAGCTGATTCCTCGGAATTGCACTTCTCCATTAATAGTAATCCCCTAACCTCTACCTGTCGAATAATTCTTGGAAAAACTGCTCTAGGTGGGGATTTTGTTGGATAAAGTTAATCGAATCTGAATCTCGTGGAATCTATCGATTTTTGATCTTGAAAAAGCATTTGTACAGCTTCCTCAGCTAAATCGACAACATTCACAAATACACTGATTGATTCGCGTTTATATAACCATGTTGTCGTCTACAAAAAGTGAAGTCAAACATTTCAGTGAATTATCATTATAACAATCGTCGTTTTATATAAATTCCTCTCATACAATATATTAACTTTCGTAATCACATCGACAATCGATCTATTGGTAACATATTCTGCGAATCCAGATTGAAAGAGATAAAAAAAAAGTTATTTTCTGACGTATATTCCATATATCTGAGGATAAAACGGGAATGGTTTGGAAGTTGATACGGGACCTCGTTGTAATGCGGCCAATTTACGGTTTTTCGATGACGATGATCCCCTTAAACAGCGTCGGGAATAACGACTAAACTAAGTAATCTTATGGTAGAACTGAGACAGTTTTAAACCCAACGGCTTTTGGGATGATATGACGTTTAAACGAATACCAGTCCAAAACTCAAAATTTAATTAATCTTTATTCTTCATCCGATTAATTATTTGATTAAACTTAATACCGGAATTATCAGAAATATCATGAGGCTTTAAATACTAAGAGTTCAGTTTTGTGGTCACGTATATTTCAGACACAACAACCTGGGAAATCGTGCGCCTAATTGTGCATACAAAAGCTAATAGTTTCCCTCGTTAACACAGTTATAATAATTTAAAATCCCTTACGGCTCAAAGTCCCCCAGATTTTTCTACAAATTGAGGTCATTGTACCAAACATCCATACGAAAAATATTTTTTTAGTCTGTTTTTTTAAAATTTTAGAAAATACGAAATAGGTTATGTCACCAAATTTAATTGCTGTGAATTTTTTTTGAGGGGCTATTTAAAGTCAAAAGTTTATGTTACATTTATGTAAGGAACAATGAAAAAAAGAGAATAGAAATAAAAGTTGGATGATCGAGAATAATGATCCAAAGATATTAGATGGTGAGAAGATTGATTCGGAAAGAAAAGTGATGAGAAACTAAGGGTTAATAACTATGGATAGGTACAAATGGAAAGTATTGGTAAATAAGCTTAAGTTTGAGGATGAACTTACCTTGAAAATGGCTTGAAAAGAAACTTCCGGAGTTGGTAGTAAATACAAATAATCATAATAGTTTAAGAAACTGTATAATAATGATTGTGAATATTTACATTTTGTGCTTCAATTAACAAAACTCTTTCGCTATTCTTAGTTTTATCCTTAACATTGTCTTTTTTATAAGAAATTTCATTATCTTCAGAGGTATTGCAATTAATAGATGTAATAACACCGTCCGATTGCATTTTAAATCTCTTCATTCTTCGATGTTTGATGTTTTCTTCTTTGGTAGCTTCGGGTGTTGGTTTGGAATTATCTCGAGCGCTCGAACTCGTTGGGACGCTACTACAATCGGTATTACTATCCGTAGCGGGTGTCTAATTTCTCAAATTTTCCATAATTTTGCGTTTATAACTCAAAGGACCCGGTTTAATAGCATCGCAAAAGCAACGCTTCTCTTTTCTCAACCTAGACATATCGGTTTTCAATTTATATCAATATTTGACATACGACCGCGTTAATGTCAAATTTAACTAACGTAACCTCAAAAAAACATTTTGTTTTTTACAATTGATTATTTGTATCCAACATACTTATTATAACCTTGAAATATTCTTCTTCTTTTTTATACGTCTGAGCGGTGTCAGATTCAATTAGACACTGTTTGAATCGGATTGCGGAGTCTAAAATTGCTAATAAAAATAAATGGATTCCCCCCAAAAAAAGTAATAAAAGTCTACAAGCTACATAAATGTATTGAAATCCTCCACGGACGCTCGGAGTCCGGAGGGTGGCTTTCCGGATTTCGAGACAACTGTTGTTATTTGTTACACAGCAGTGTTGATTAAAATCAATCTAGGTCTTTATATACATTTTATTTACATCTTCATATATATACATCATCTATCACTTATATCTTATAAAACCAACCATGTGCTAATAACCCGGTAAAACTATATACTAACTTAACCTTACTTTTCTCAATAATAATCAACTTCAAAAACAAACTATGTACATAGAACATTAAACTACTATTTCTACAAATCAAGCGCCATCTCTATAAGAAAGCATTAACTTAAAATAACTCCTAAAGATTTCTATTATAACACCCTATACATTAATATACAATCATATTCAAAATATCACCTATATTACATGAAATTAACAAATAAAATAAAATTAACCCTCTATCGTTTCAAAATCTAAACCTAATTGTTTACAATTTGAGTAAAATTGTGGTTTTTGCAATCCTTTTGTTAATAAGTCTGCTAACTGACATTTTGTATTTATATATTCAAGGACAATACAATCATTTTTTACATTCTCATGAATAAAGTTATATTTTATGTCTATGTGTTTGACACATTTATTATTCTCAGGATTTTTAACAAGTGCAATACAACCCTGATTATCTTTAAATACTTTAAAAAAATTCACATCAAGATTCATATCTAGAAACAATCTTTTTAACCACAAAGAATCCTGAACAGCAGCACATAAAGCTATCAACTGGATTCAACTTCAGTACTGGACAATGCAACACAGTTTTGCTTTCTGGTTACCCACAATACTATATTACCAAAAACTTTAATAACGTACCCCGACACTGATCTTCTGTCATTCACGTCTCCTGCCCAATCCGAATCTACATAACAGCTCAATGGTAATTCATTCATTCTCCTTTCATACTTTAATCTTGCCTTTAATGTTCCTTTTAAATACCTTAACAGCCTTTTTAGTCCAATCTAAATTTCTTTTGAAGACTTCTTAGCAAATACCCACTTTGTACTTCGTATTTCTGCATTGTTGGGCATTGGTGCTTCTATCCAAGTTTTATTTTTCTCTATTGAACTTATTTCTCTTTTCATCGCTTCCATCCATAAGTCCTTGTCTCTTCTATCAGTCAAGTCTTCCACTGTTTCGGGTACATTCTCAACATATGACATTGCATCAAAGGCCATATACATTTCAAACTCATTATATCTGTTAGGTTTTCGCCGGGTTCGTTTTTCTTGTATTTCTTGTCCTCTGTCTTGTAAATCATCTTCTTGTAATACCTGTATCTCTTCTTGTATTTGTTTTACTTCTTCTTGTTCATCGTCACTTTCTTCTATTATTGCATTTTTGCTATCAAGTTTTCCATTTTCCTTCAACTCCATTCCTTCATTTTTAAGATAAAATTCGCTCTCATTAAACATTACATCTCTTGCAATGACTACTTTCTGTTCCATGATATCCCATAATCTGTATCTGTATCCTGTCATTGTGTATCCAATCATCATACACTTCTTCGCTTTAGAATCAAATTTTTTTCTAAATTGTTCTGGAATGTGGCAATATGCTGTAGATCTAAAAACTCTTAAATTACTAATGTCCGGTTTCTTCCCATTCCATATTTCAGCCGGAGTAACTTGTAAAGCACTACTTGGGCTTCTATTTAGAACATATGCTGCTACTCGAACTGCTTCGCTCCAAAATTCTTTAGGAATATTAGCGTCTTGCATCATGGTCCTTGCTTTGTCTACCAAGCTTCTATTAAAGCGTTCTGCCTTAAGTACCATTTTGTTCAGGACTGTAAGGTGTTGGATAGTCAATAAATGTCCCATTCTCCCTGCCAAATTGCTTTATTTCATTTGTAATGTATTCTCTTCCATTGTCACATCCCAATGTAGCTAATTTTAAATTAAACTTAGCCTGAACCATTCTCACATATTCTCGGAAACATTCATACACTCCACTCTTAGCTCTTATTACATAAACGTAAACAAAATTTGAATAGTCATCTATGAAAGTTACAAAGTACTTGCATTGTTCGTGACTAATTGGAGTTATTGGTCCTGCAACATCTGTGTGCACTATCTCAAGTAATCGTCTCTTGTGCGCGTTCCAAAATTCAACCTGGTCATTTTACGCTTTATGCAAGATTCACAAAAATCAACTTTACCTATTTTGAGATTTTTTATACCAGTTACCAAATTATTTTTAATTAATTTCTCTAAATGTGCATTACATACATGACCTAATCTTTGATGCCACAATTTTATTTCATCATTTTCATTTTCAATATTTAAAGACTCTACATTATTTACTTTAAAGGATATTTCATATAAATTGTTTCTATAACCAATTCCGATTAATTTTTTTCGCTATACATTAGTACCTTCCCTTTTTCAAAAACAACTTTTACATTTACACTTTCTAACCTTTTTACAAACAATAGATTTCTCCTTAAATTTGGGACATATAGAACATTTTTAATTTTACATTTGATTTCTTTTCCATTGACCTCACTAAAAACTTCAATATTTCCTACTCCAATGGCTTCCATGTAATTGTTGTTTTTTGCAACCGCTATTTTAATGGGTTTTTTCAAATTCATAAAATCATGAAAATACATTTTATCATTTACTAAATGATCAGTACACCCTGAATCGATATAAAATACTAAATTTTGGTTACTTACAGTTTGGTAACAATCTTCTAAATTAGAGTTTAAATTTGACAAAATACAAATACCTTGTCCATCTTGTACCTCAAGTTCAGTTCCTTCTTCATGTTCCATATAGTTTGCTCCCTTATTGTTATTGTCCTGATACTCATGGTTATAATTTCTTCTATAGCTTGTTTCTTTATATCCTCTTCCTCTGTATCCAAATCCTCCTCTATAACCATTTCCTTGAAAATTTCCAGTAAAATTCCCATAACCCCGAAAACTACTTTGACCTCCAATAAAACTGCCTCTGCTCGAACCTCTGTTTCCTCCTCTCTGATTTCGACAATTTTTCCTATAATGATCGAGAATAATGATCCAAAGATATTAGATGGTGAGAAGATTGATTCGGAAAGAAAAGTGATGAGAAACTAAGGGTTAATAACTATAGATAGGTACAAATGGAAAGTATTGGTAAATAAGCTAAGTTTGAGGATGAACTTACCTTGAAAATGGCTTGAAAAGAAACTTCCGGAGTTGGTGGTAAATACAAATAATCATATTAGTTTAAGAAATTGTATAATAATGATTCTGAATATTTACATTTTGTGCTTCAATTAACAAAACTCTTTCTCTATTCTTAGTTTTATCCTTAACATTGTCTTTTTTATAAGAAAATTCATTATCTTCAGACGTATCGCAATTAATAGATGTAATAACACCGTCCGATTGCATCTTAAATCTCTTCATTCTTCGATGTTTGATGTTTTCGTCTTTGGTAGCTTCGGGTGTTGGTTTGGAATTATCTCGAGCGCTCGAACTCGTTGGGACGCTACTACAATCGGTATTACTATCCGTAGCGGTTGTCTCATTTCTCAAATTTTCCATAATTTTGCGTTTATAACTCAAAGGACCCGGTTTAATAGCATCGCAAAAGCAACGCTTCTCTTTTCTCAACCTAGACATATCGGTTTTCAATTTATATCAATATTTGACATACGACCGCGTTAATGTCAAATTTAACTAACATAACATCAAAAAACATTTTGTTTTTCACAATTGATTATTTGTATCCAACATACTTATTATAACCTTGAAATATTCTTCTTCTTTTTTATACGTCTGAGCGGTGTCAGATTCAATTAGACACTGTTTGAATCGGATTGCGGAGTCTAAAATTGCTAATAAAAATGAATGGATTCCCCCCAAAAAATGTAATAAAAGTCTACAAGCTATATAAATGTATTGAAATCCTCCACGAACTCTCTGAGTCCGGAGGGTGGCTTTCCGGATTTCGAGATAACTGTTGTTATTTATTACACAGCAGTGTTGATTAAAATTAATCTAGGTCTTTATATACATTTTATTTACATCATCATATATATACATCATCTATCACTTATATCTTATAAAACCAACCGTGTGCTAATAACCCGGTAAAACTATATATTAACTTAACCTTACTTTTCTCAATAATAATCAACTTCAAAAACAAACTATGTACATAGAACATTAAACTACTATTTATACAAATCAAGCGCCATCTCTATAAGAAAGCATTAACTTAAAATAACTCCTAAAGATTTCTATTATAACACACTCTCTTAATGCGCATCTTATAGAGTCTATACATTAATATACAATCATATTCAAAATATCACCTATATTACATGAAATTAACAAATAAAATAAAATCAACCCTCTCTCGTTTCAAAATCTAAACCTAATTGTTTACAATTTGAGTAAAATTGTGGTTTTTGCAATCCTTTTGTTAATAAGTCTGCTAACTGACATTTTGTATTTATATATTCAAGGACAATACAATCATTTTTTACATTCTCATGAATAAAGTTATATTTTATGTCTATGTGTTTGACACGTTTATTATTCTCAGGATTTTTAACAAGTGCAATACAACCCTGATTATCTTTAAATACTTTAAAAAAATTCACATCAAGATTCATATCTAGCAACAATCTTTTTAACCACATAGAATCCTGAACAGCAGCACATAAAGCTATCAACTCCGCTTCAGTACTGGACAATGCAACACAGTTTTGCTTTCTGGTTACCCACAATACTATATTACCAAAAACTTTAATAACGTACCCCGACACTGATCTTCTGTCATTCACGTCTCCTGCCCAATCCGAATCTACATAACAGCTCAATGGTAATTCATTCATTCTCCTTTCATACTTTAATCTTGCCTTTAATGTTACTTTTAAATACCTTAACAGCCTTTTTAGTCAGCAAAAGACAATGTAGAACTAGTTTCAATTTTACATGACATATACTTTTTCAATTTGCATGGCGCCATACCCTACAACTAGAAAATACATGTGAGTAGCGTTCAACTTAAATAATCGTTTTTCTAAGTGGAATTGAATGATTATAGTACAAGATGTAAATTTTCACTTGCAGAAGAAAAATGTTCATTAATAATCACCTATTTTGAGAAGAAACGGTTAATTCTTAAGGTGGAAACATTTTCCATAAACTATATTAAAATTTGGATCTAAAACCACGTATTAGTTGATAACAAACAAATAATAAATGATTGTGTTGTTTGTTGTTGGAGACGTTGATAGATTTTGATAGGAAAATAATAATTAGAGTAGAGGATAGAAGTTTTAGTAGGAACTGAATTATAGCAGATATTATCTCGTTAGATCATCCTTTTTGATAACCTCGTTTTATAGAAAAACGTCCGTGGAACTGATCTAATTAAATACGTATATGTTTTAATCAAATAACTTCTGAAGAAATCCCAAAAATATGTAACCAGTGAAGGTTATTACCTCATATTCGAACCGCCCTCGTATTAAAAGTTTACAATTCATCAGCACATAAATCTTGGTTGATAATTTTTGGAAGAAAAAAAATAATAGTTCGATTAAAAACCGTTTATCTCGATATCTGGCAGTCTTATAGAAGTCTTATAGAAAAAAGTTAAATGACAAAGTTGTAAAAAATTAAAAGATCTATAACTTTTATTTCAAAATTTTTTTCCCATAAACTCAAAATTTAATCGAAATTTGTGTTTGCTTTTTACGTAAAAAACCCACATTCTAATATCTAGTTCTACAACAATAATTGACGGTTTATTTATCAAAATTGACAGATCTGTTTTGACACCTGTTATAATCACTGATTCGTTTACTATAATAATGAACATGAATATATTAAGAAGAACAACCAACTATACTTCCACGCAAACGGATGTACATTCCCCATAGTACTTTTGGAGAAATTACCTCGTGTACCACCAAGACATTCTTTACGTAGAAAAAGGCTTAAAATATCTATAAAGAAGAATCAAACGGTGAATTCCACGTTGACCGACATCGATAAACCGATAATAACTAAATCGAAGAAAACCGTTAGATTCGTGAGTCCAGTTGAAAGAAGCGTTGAAGATTTGAATGTATCTATCATGTTAAGCGAACCTTCTAGTTATAAACAAGAAGATCTCAAACTGGGTACTATTATTGAAAACGATAACGAAGATACGACAATACCTCAACTAGAATTAGCTTTCGATGAAGACGCAGTCGATACTTCTAATCGTGAAGAAAAACCAGACAATGATTCCGAAAATGTAGATGATGTTGGAATAGTTACTATTAGAGCTCATACTGTTATTATTAATAATCATTTTATCAAATAAATAACTTTAATTTGTTAAATTGTATGAATAAATTTATTTAAATATATATATATATATATATATATATATATATATATATATATATATATATATATATATATATATATATATATATATATATATAAGTTGTTGTTTTTTTGAACATTATACAAAATTATAGTTTCTGAACATCGTCGTTACTTTCGTTACTTTAACAGCTTCATTCTACCACCGTCTGCAACTTTTATTACGAATTTCCATGTTTTTTATATTATATACATTATTGTTTTTGGAAGTTTTTTTTGATAAAATGTATACCAGTTTTTTTATTACATTTTTAATTATTCAAAATGCATATTTATTCCTCTCGCTATGAAAAGATGGATACATAAACACGAACCAATCAACTCTAATTGGAAAAGTGTCATAGAAAATAAATACAAAAAAGCGCGCGTGCACCATACAAAAATCAAATTGATGTGAATCGGGGAGTGATTATTTAACCGATAAACGTGTTTGGTTTTCTATATTTTTCTAAAAATTTGTTCTATCCATTATGAGCAATTGTTTTTGATTTTTTTTTTGGTTTCCAATATATAGAGGTTGATGAATTTTGGGTTGGAACTCAACAACAACGAAACTACCATTTTTTTAAATAAATTTTACACTGTTAAATATTTTTCTTCGACATTGTTTAACGTAAGACTTACACGTTACTTTTATTTTTGTTTTTATATATTTTTGTACGTTTTTAGACGTTCTTTTATTAAATTTTTACTAATAACTACATATTTAGTATAATTTTTGTCTATTTTTCGACATTATTTCAATTTAATTTTGAAATACTAATAAAAATTTGACGTTTTTTAAAATAACAGACTCCAAAAATAAAGAAAATTTAGAAGTATGAACATATTAAAAGGTCTAAAAAATAAGAAATTAAATAAACATATACAAAAGTCAGGCAAAACTTTCGAAAAATCAGATATCTATGCGGGAGGTTTCGAGGGCCTAAATGCTCTTAGAATAAAAAGTTTATCTCCAGTTTCTGAAGATGATATAACTTGGTTATCGAAATGCGCGTCAATCTATATCGGCGTAAACAATGTATTTAGTCTGTTTGGTTATATAGCCACTGCTTTTTATAAATAAATACCTTGTAGTACGCTGTATATGAAAATAAACTTGTACATTTCGTATAAACAGTATGTAATGAATTAACATAATAATTCATTCAGTTTTACGAATTGAGAAACGTAATAGGCTAAAAATCGATTATGAACAATTAATTATTCGAGTGGTAATCGTTTGTCAAGATATGCCAAAGAGTTTCATTACATAATGAAATTCGAATGTCCAGAAAAGTGGCTTAAAATATAAGGAGTAGACATGTCTAGGTCAGGCTAGGTACTGAAAATTTCTCTAATACGACCTCGTTGTGAAATTTTTTATTCGCAATATTTTTCGCAACCTATTTTATTTTGGGGGATATTTTATGTCTTTTTTCCAGGACATACATGAAGTTCTAACGGAGTGTAAAACTTTACGTTGTATAAGTTTTTATTAATTTTGTATTTTTATAACTTTTCATTAAATTAAATCGTTGAATGCAATCTATTGTTGGTTTAATAGTCGAAATTATTTTATTTTGAAAATGGACGTTCACATATATTGTTTGATATATAAAATAATCTTGGATCTTATTTTTCTTCTTCTTATTATTATTTTAAGACTGTGTCTTGTGTTTTCAAAGAGGCAGCCTAAGTTCTGACTGCGAGGACCAGCTCTCATACCAGCGCTTTGGTGGTCTTCCAGGCGGTCTACTTGTATTGGGTCTCTCTTCCTTTGCGATTTTCGCCAGTCGATCGTTGTTCATTCTATTGACATGATCTCTCCATGCTCTTCTTCTAGTTCTGACCCATCTCACTATATCCGGAACGTCACACATTCTTCTGATTTCATTGCTCCTTATTCTGTCTCTTGGTGTTTTCCCTGTGATTGAGCGTAATGTCTTCATCTCGGTTGTTCTAAGAATCCGTTTAGTAGTTGCAGTCTCCGCTCTCGTTTCTATGGCGTTTGTCATTACTGGTCTGACACAAGTTTTATTATCCGTGTTTTGCTTTCGATACTTGAAAATTTATTCCTCCATATCACGGTTCGAAGGAATCCTGATATCCTAGATGCTGCTGTTGTTTGCGTTTTGACTTCTTGTTTCAAGTTCCTATTGCTCGTGATGTTAAGCCCTAAATATTTAAAAAGACATAACCTGCTCTACACTTTTATTATAAATTGCCAGTTTGCATCTTCTTGGTTCTCTCGCTATTGTCAAGGATTGTGTCTTTTGTTTCGATATGATCATATTGAATTCTCCTGCAACTGTTTCAAGTTCCTATTGCTCGTGATGTTAAGCCCTAAATATTTAAAAGACATAACCTGCTCTACACTTTTATTATAAATTGCCAGTTTGCATCTTCTTGGTTCTCTCGCTATTGTCAAGGATTGTGTCTTTTGTTTCGATATGATCATATTGAATTCTCCTGCAACTGTTTCAAATCTGTGTAGCAGTTTTTGCAGATTATCCTCATCTTCAGATATCACAAGCGCGTCATCAGCGTAGCAAACTATCTTAAACTCATGTTTTCCCATTCTGTATCCTCTGCCTGCCGTTTTGACTTCTTTTATGATTTCGTCCATTATAATGTTGAAGAGTATTGGGCTGAGACTATCTCCTTGTCTGATCTCTGTTGATACTGGCATTTTACTGGAAAGTTCGTTGTTTACTCTTACATATGTGCTATTTCCGTTGTTCATGTCCCGAATGATGTCTATTGTCCTTTGGTTTACGCCTCGTTTTTTTAGTAGCTCAATGACGTCATGTAATCTCACTCTGTCAAATGCTTTTGTTAAGTCTATGAAGCACATAAACGCGGTTTTATTGTACTCTATGGCCTTTTCGGCAATCTGTCTTAAGATGAATATAGCGTCTATGGTTGATCTATTTTTTCTAAATCCCTGTTGTTCTTCGCTCATGCCGCTACTTGAGATTTCTTCTGCAATAATTTTTGTTAGTAATTTTGAAGTCGTGCTTAGGAGGTTGATCCCTCTATAATTATTTGGATCTTTCTTTTCCCCTTTTTTAAAGACGGGGATCGTTATGCTAACTTTCCATTCCCCTGGTACTTTTCTCTGGTCGTATATCTTGTTGAACATGACATGCATTTGGTCTATTAATTCATTGCCACCATATTTAAGAAGCTCGTTATTAATGTTATCCAGCCCTGGTGATTTCCTATTTTTCATCTTGCGCATTGTTGCTTCAATTTTGTCTATTGATATTAATTGTTGTTGGATGTCTTCTCCTTCCTCAGATATATTTTCTTGTTTCTGTTCTGTGGATTGACTTCTTATTATGTCACCGTAGAGTTCATGGAAATACCTTTCCCATTCTTTTAACGTTATTGTTTTCGTGTGGATGTATTCATTGATTGGTCTTTTGATGTTCCTTATCATATTCCAGATCTTTTTTTGTCCCCCATATAAGTCGTTTTCCATGTCTGATGAGTATTTCTCCCAGAATTGTCTCTTAATCGTTTGTATTTCCATATTTGTCCTATTCCTCACGACTTTATAATCAGCATATGTTATTGTTTGACTTCTATATTGAAGATATGCTTTCCTTTTTTCTTCCGCAAGTGATTTGATTTCGTGTGTGAACCATGGTTTCGTGTTGGGCTTTCCGTTTACCTGTTTTCCTGTTCACCTTTCGTTTGCCTAATGCTTCTTCTGCAGCTGTC
This sequence comes from Diorhabda sublineata, assembly GCF_026230105.1. Lineage (NCBI taxonomy): Eukaryota > Metazoa > Arthropoda > Insecta > Coleoptera > Chrysomelidae > Diorhabda > Diorhabda sublineata. The sequence continues at coordinate 6,712,335 of NC_079486.1, forward strand.
CTTATATTAGTACTTAATCTTTTCCATGCTAGTTCTACGGTATCATCTTTCAAGATCTTGTTTTCATTTATTGCCTTCCTTAGTCTTTGCTGGTAGAGGTATTTTGTGGTATCATCGCTAAGACTTTCTATGTTCAGCTTTTCTGTCACTTTCGGTTTGTTCTGGGTTTTCCTTTGTACGCAGTCCCGCATTATAGCTAGCACCATATGGTGGTTAGTCCCTGTGTTTAGTGAGGTTAATGTTCTGACATCTAATATTTTTGAGGGATGAATATTTCTGTTTGTAATAATGTAGTCTATAATCGATTTATGTCCTCTTGTGTTCTCGAACGTATACTTGTGCTGTTGTTTATGGGGATAAAACGTGTTGTTAATGCGTAATTCATTATGTGCACAGAATTGTATGAGTTGTTCTCCATTGCTGTTGAGTGTTTCTTCGTTAAACCTATTCTTAATTCCACTAATAACCTCGTTACCAATCCTTCCATTAAAATCCCCCAGTATCATAATTTCGTCTTGCTTCGGTATATTATCCATGGTGATCTGCAGTTCATCATAGAATGAGCCTGTTTCTTCTGACTTTTACTCGTATCAGGAGCATATACGCTTAATATATGGGTTTTAGTTGTTTCTGTAAATTTAAACGTGGATTGTAGCAGTCTGTCGCTTATATACTTTATGTCTATTATGTTTTTGTCGTATTTCTCCTGAACTAATAGGCCTACTCCCGATGCTGCTCTTTCATCTTTTGGTTTCCCATTATATATCAATGTATACTCCGCGATTCTAAAGTTGCCAGCTCTTTTCTTTTTCGTCTCAGACAAGGCACATATGTCTATTTTATGTTTCTTAAGCTCTATTATGGTTTCTTGGTCTTTGTTAGCAATTGATGTAACATTCCAGGTAGCTATTCGCAATTGTTGTCGCTTCCAAAATCGTTTTTTCCTTAACTTTACAGGGTCGTTATAAGTTTTATCAGTCCTATCCGAGGCTACTTTCTTCGTTCTCTGAGCAAATGGCTGTTTTACATGGGGTAGGTAGCTAGCCTTGCCTTACAACCCTCCTCTTTTATCCGGGCTTGGGACCGGCAGAATGGTCGTTGAGCTACTCAATCCGCCCAACGGCCATACTGGCAGAGTTATTTTTCTTATATGTTATGTATCTCTCCCTAAGTCCACTTATTTCTGGTTCCTAGAAATCCACCAACATTTTTTTATGATAACTGACAATTTATTTTTGGAAAAAACAAAACAAATTTCGTTTGTTTTTTCGAATACGGCAGTTATGAAAACCAAATGTCGGTTTATTTTTGAAAAACAAAGTTTCTGAAGACCAATTTTGGTTTGTTTTGAAAAATAAAGTTTCTACAAACAAAATTTGGTTTCTAATTTCAAAAGAAAGCCTCTAGTGACAATATTGTTTTTGGTTTCGAAAAACAAAGATTCCAAAGACGAATTTTGTTTTTCATCGAAATAGCAATTCCCGAAGTCAAATTTTGGTTTGCTTTTTGAAAAACAAAGTTTCTAAAGACGAATCTCATCTTATTTCTGGAAAAATGAAAATTGTACAAACAAATTTTGATTTCTAATTGAAACAGAAAGTCTCTTAAGACAAATGTCTATTTTTCGACTCACCAATTGGTTTCAAAGAAGAATCTATCAAAATTGTTACAAAACTACAAAACAGAACCATGTTCTAAATAAAACTGTTTACTTATGTAAAAAGCGAAAAGAAAAAGTATGAACCCTTTTTGATCTTGAAGTTCTGTTCGGGAAAAACGTGCCTTGGTAGCTGATTCCTCGGAATTGCACTTCTCCATTAATAGTAATCCCCTAACCTCTACCTGTCGAATAATTCTTGGAAAAACTGCTCTAGGTGGGGATTTTGTTGGATAAAGTTGATCGAATCTGAATCTCGTAGAATCATTATCGATTTTTGATCTTGAAAAAGCATTTGTACAGCTTCCTCAGCTAATCGACAACATTCACAAATAAACTGATTGATTCGCGTTTATATAACCATGTTGTCTTCTTCAAAAACTGAAGGTAAACATTTCAGTGGATTATCATTATAACAGTCGTCGTTTTATATAAATTCCTTTCATACAATATATTTATTTTCGTAATCACATCGACAATCGTTCTATTGGTAACATATTCTGAGAGTCCAGATTGAAAGAGATAAAAAAAAGTTATTTTCTGACGTATATTCTATATATCTGACGATAAAACGGGAATGGTTTGGAAGTTGAAACCGGACCTCGTTGTAAAGCGGCCAATTTACGGTTTTCCGATGACGATGATCCCCTTAAACAGCGTCGGGAATAACTCCAATCATATTAGAATAAAACACCACAATATGTTATGCGTAGTGAATAACTCTCAAAACAAACTTTATTAAAAACGTTAGAGCAACTTTATTGGGATAAATAAATGATAGTTATACTTTAGCCCAACTTTATTGGGATACATGAATGATAGTTATACTTTAGCCCAACTTCCTGGGGATACATAAAGGATAGTTATACTTTAGCCCAACTTTATTTTGATACATAAATGATAGTTATACTTTAGCCCAACTTTATTGGGATACATAAATGATAGTCATACGTTAGCCCAACCAGGTTTGAATCACAGTCCCACTAAGTTTAGGACACTTGCTCCAAGTCTGGGCCTATACTGAACCCATCGTAAAATCCCATATGGAAAACAATAAGATGGTTTGAATATGGAGCTCCTCGAGGAAGTCTTTAGATTAAAATTTATTATAATGCACGTATATACAAACGAAATTTTATAATAAAACTGAATTTGCATTACAAGTGATTTCGTATTGAAACACGAGAGAATTCTCTTGGAGAAACGGGCAAAACTACACACAAACTCGATATTCCTTGGGAATATTATGAAAGTTATTATGAAATGTAAAATTTCTGTTACGAAGCTTTAGCGAATTGAAATGCCCGCTTTGTTTGCTTAACGATTTGACAAGTGCTATTCGTAAAATGTAAAATCTATTCCAATAATATATCAACAAAAGGAAACTTCACTTATTTACTTACAAAGTTTTCTCTGACTAATTTTTAAAAAATCAATTGTAACTTTATTCGATTTAGTAACTCCAAGGAATTAATTTTTTGTGTACTGTTGTTGTGTATTCATACTTTTGAATAATCAACTGATTCTGAAAATTAAATATTTCGATGTTTATCTGGACAAGTTGTTTACTATTCAGTTCGCGGGGAAGCGTTAATTATCTTTTGGGATTTTCGTTATTGCACGAACAGTTTTATAAATTCAAAATCCAGTTTGTTTTTTGTTAATCCTTTTTCGCACGATTTATTTGATCACAATTCCCAGAAAAAAATATAAAAAGCTCCTTAATAATATTTTTTATCGTGAAACAAGTCAATTAAAGATCAAACAACTTGAGGAAGACAATCCAAACAATTTTTATAGCCGTTTATTGTATTTATTTTTGGAAAAACTCTCATGGTAAACGAAGCTGTGTTTGAGAAAATTTTCTGAAAGGATGAGATCTGATATAAGCTCTTTTGGATTCTCTCTAATTAATTTCAAGCATTATTTCGAGATAAATTGTACAGTCCAAAAGCTCAACTGTCCTCATTATCAGAAATAAAAATTAATAACGTCATATGCTCGAATTCAGTATCAAAATGTATCGTGTTGAACAACGCGCGGTGATTTAATTGTTGAGTTAACCTCAAATCAAAAGTTCGTAGGTTTAAATAATCCACAAATTATTCAATTCTTTTTTTTTTTTTTTGATTGGGTAATTTAAAAATGGTGATTACTGCGCGTCGTCGTTTTATATCCCAACGGCTTTTGGGATGCTATTACGTTTAAACGAATACCAGTCCAAAACTCAAAATTTAATTAATTTTTATTCTTCATCCGATGAAATCTTTGATTAAACTTAATACCGGAATTGTCAGAAATATCATAAGGCTTTAAATACTAAGAGTTCAGTTTTGTGGTCACGTATATTTCAGACACAACAACCTGGAAAATCGCGCGCAGATTTGTACATACAAAAGCTAATAGTTTCCCTCGTTAACACATTTATAATAATTTAAAATCCCTTACAGGTCAAAGTCCCGCAGATTTTTCTACAAATTGAGGTCATTGTACCAAACATCCATACGAAAAATATTTTTTTAGTCTATTTTTCTAAAATTTTGAAAAATACGAAATAGGTTATGTCACCAAATTTAATTGCTGTGAATTTTTCTTGGGGGGCTGTTTATGTTACATTTATGTAAGGAACAATGAAAAAAGAGAATGAAAATAACCATGGATAGGTACAAATGGAAAGTATTGGTAAATAAGCTTAAGTTTGAGGATGAACTTACCTTGAGTTGAGTTGGTAGTAAATACAAATAATCATAATAGTTTAAGAAATTGTATAATAATGATTCCGAATATTTACATTTTGTGCTTCAATTAACAAGACTCTTTCGTTTTTCTTAGTTTTATCCTTAACATTGTCTTTTTTATAAGAAAATTCATTATCTTCAGACTTATCGCAATTAATAGATGTGATAACACCGTCCGATTGCATTTTAAATCTCTTCATTCTTCGATGTTGGATCTTTTCTTCTTTGGTAACTTCAGGTGTTGATTCAATATCAATCAATACTCAACGAAAAGTATATCAATCAGTTCTTCAACAGTTCACAGACTAAGTACCTAATCATTATAATCACCTAATTATAAAATAATCTTTCTGGCTTTCTGAGTGGCAAATTTATCAATCATTTCCGTAAAACCTGTTTTTTCACAGATTTCGAATTTAATTTGAAGAGAGATTTTCTTCGAAGAGTCACTCTATTTTTCATAATACTCATATTTTTTTGGCCTTCATCAGTGTATCAAAATCAGAATTGCTGAGATTTTCTGCAAAGTTTCTAATTTTGTTGGAACCTTAATACCAATGACATTATAAGAACATTTTTCTTGTTGGTTACAAGAGTTATTCATACTTTCAGAAGCACTTAAAGTTCCAGGTGAGTGAAATAATAGAAAGATATACATGAATTTTTTTATAAAAATTTCAAATCTTGTTGAGCTCCAAAACTATTGATACCTTTACCTCCGTGCCCTTGCTATTCTTCACGCGAGTTTTTTTTGACAGATAGTTAATTCAGATTTAACCAATATATTTAATGTTTATAAAAAAAGTTGTCGTTGCCGTTTCAGTTGGCAAGTGGGAAATTCAAAAAGTGATGGACTTATCGATCTGGCTTTGTAATTACTATTTGAGAAGAGGTGATTCATTAGTATTAGATATTATCAACCTCTTAAAAGCATTTAGCTTGTCCAAATCATACTCATCAATATGCATATTCTGTATTTTACATCAGTCTGAAAGATCCGCTTCATCTAAATTTTCTTAAATTGAATTATTACACTCATCTGGAACTTTAAGTGCTTCCAAGAGTGAGACTCTCTTATAACCAATAAAAAAAATGTTTTAATAATGTCACTGATATTAAGGTTCCAATAAAAAATAAAAACAGGAAACAAACATGAATACTGATGAATTACCCGAAGCAAGGGACCTATTGGGTACTTCATTTTGCAAGGACAAGGAAAAACTAATTTACAAAAAAAATGCCTTGAATTTATTAATGAAACTGGGGACAAATTTTTAAAATTCAAATTCTTAGAAGCATTTTTTAATCATCCCATCATCTATGAAAACCTTTTTATATTTCCCAATCCTATCGTATGGTTTAATTAGTTAGTAATGTTGTTCGACTTCGAGATAATGAAGGAGTTAGAGCGGAAACAAAAATTAAACAATACATATATTCTACTATTCTATTTAAATTAGCAGATTTCTCGTAATTCTTTATTTTACAATGTTCTGCTATAGCGTACAGCTCCAAAGACCATTTTAACCACGGAAAGTCTATTAGAAGAGCAATCACAAAGTGAATGTAGTGGAAAAGCCAGTCCTTCATCAAGTGGATTTGAGGATAACTTTGTGAATGAAGAGGTAAGATGAAAATACCAATTTTTAATATAATAATTTCTAAATTTGTCTGTAGGAAAATGTTGCATCTGGTGATCTGATAGAAAAAACCAATCGCGATCAAGTAGAATATACGGATACAGAAAAAAAATAGCAGAATAAATAATAAATGAAATTAGTGATTCTAGAACTACTTAGAATATTGACAATACTCCATCTATTAGTATAACAACCAATAATATGAGTAGTTCAATTGATTCTTCGCCAAATTGGATTATCTATGGAAGCTCTAGTTCGAAATACACTTTGATTAGATAATGTTCGCCAAAAGCTCCAGGAATAGAATGTTCTATGACTTTGTTCAATAACCGTCGATGAGATCCGGGTGTTTAAATTTCCATAGATAGTGAATATTCATATCATTATATTTGTAATTTCGATTTTAAATAAAGTGAATTTGCCTTATATTTAGGATTGATTGATGTCTTATACCTTTTTATTTTCAAACTAAAAGTATTTAGATGATGTTTCTGTTTGCCATTGAATAGTAGAATTTTTCAGAAAATGGGAAAGTTTTGAAATTAAGAAAAGTTACTTCACACACTGACGCTAAATATCCATAGGTTTCTTCAAGATTTTTGCCAACAAAAACCGTTTCGCAGATTGCACCTCAATTAAACTTATTCCAATTATTAAATGGTGGTTTCATGTTGTGTCCAAAACGTATTATATAGAAGATGAAATTATAGATGCAACTGGGAGTTGTTTCGGCCAAGGGAATTTCACAGTATATCTAGCTTCAGAATTTGCGCCGAAGTAAATCGAATCGAAGCTGTGTTGACCTTAATGAAACAACTTCCTGCACTCCCCGCTCTTCTAGAAGCTCTTGATAGTTCAACTGAAGGTAGAGGAAGTAATGAATGTGCTTTCCTGCACTCTAGTCTCTCGTAAAAGTTTTCATTCAGTGTCTTAGTTCTGTCTGAGAAACTTGGAATATTTTTACCTTCAACTCCAAGCTGAGTACATGGATGTGCACATAGCTTCTCAACTCAGATACAGAAAATTCAGGAAAAACGAGTCAACATTTGTCCATACTTTTATACGTTACATCTACAACTTTTCTTGAAATAGGGTGTCCAGTAAAAATTGAAAATCAAGTACTCGTCTCCTCCTGATTTTTCCAGGTTGGTTTTCACATTTTCCCAGTCGAAATTTCGTTAATTTACTATCACCCTTCTATTATGATGAATATTAATTTTAGAAAATACAAGTATAATACAACAACCAAATTTTTTTAGTTTAAGTAATTCTTCGCTCACTGCTGTTTTTGAGAGTCTCCAAAAATGTTTTATCTATTCTTTTTACGATACGCAACAATATTCTACCCTAATTTTGGCGGAAAAAAATGTTGAGAATCTTTGATTTGTGCATCGAAATTACGCGAAAAAAATTGCTATTTTCAAGTTGTTTTATTGGAATTTATTGAAAAATAAATAAAATTGATTGACTTGGACATAAGAAACATTATCGGCTTGACAGTTAACGTGTTGACAGTTGAACAATGAGTTTAGTCATATTTATGAAATTTTTGTGCCAAATGGAATTGGGCATCAAATTGACGGAAAGGGGCATAAACATGTTTGGCTCTGCGGTCAACGTGTTAATCATGGAATTACTCATATTTATGACGCTTTAAGACAATATAATTGAATTTTTCTTTGAAATTTAAGGAAAAGGCATGAAAATGATAAAATTTGGCATAATGATTTGCATAAAACTAATGAGAAAATAGTATTTTTCAACAAACTTTATTGAGAAAATTACAAATTTTTATCAAAAATTAGAACGGAAATTTGAATTCCGAGAGAAAATTTTTTTAAAAATCACGACACCGCCATTCAAAAGTATCTTTCTGCTATTCTCCTTATACTTCGTCTTCCTTCTCTTCTTCATACTCCTCTACTTCTTATTCGTAGTCTTCGTTTGATTGGATTGCACAGTGACAAATTGACAAGTGTAAAAGGAGCATTAAGAAAACAAATGGCAATACCAATACTGACATCTCCACATCAGATAATACTTCGAATGGCTAATGAAGATGCTAATAGAAAACAAAATGGGGAAAGTGAATAGAATAATAGAGGTAAATATTTAAATACAATAAATATATGTAAAAACTTATGGTATACATGTTGATTGGTTGATTATACAATGAATCGAGACTGAGGTCATTCAGACAGCTGACGAAAATTTGTTGAATGAACATATTACAAAAGTAAAAGTCCTTAAAAGATACTATGAAGATAAGAAGAATATTCACATTGAGAAATCCAAGACATGTACTACTATTACCACACTCACTATTACACTGTCTGACGCTTGTTTCGATGTTCTCCGTTACTCTCTATGTGTTTTGTACAAAACAAAAAAATATTACCGAGTATAATTTCATTTATGATAGTCAGTTGATTGAATTAGTAAACTCACTCTGGCATTGAACAAAACATGTACTTTGATCCATTTGGTCTATTTCTTGAAAGAAAGACTACTATTACTCAGATTGAAATAGAACAACTTCCAAATTCAGTGATAAGTTCAATAATTACTCATCTTTTACTGGATACTGTGGACAATTTGAATCTTGGTATCTCGTAAATAAATCCCAACAAATCATATGATTTTATATAAAACCCCGTAGTTATGAAAAAAGTACTTTCGAGTAGATAAACTCAAATATTTGAGATCACTAAAATCCTTTTCGTAGAAAATATGTATTGTTTTAATTTTTGTTTCCGCTCTAACTCCTTCATTATTTCCAAGTCAAACAACATTACTAACTAATTAAACAATACGATAGGATCGGGAAATATAAAAAGCTTTTCGTAGGTGATGAGATGTTTAAAAAATGTTTTTAAAGATTTTGAATTTTAAAAATCTGTCCCCACTTTCATGAATAAATTCAAGGCATTTTTTTTTGTAAATTAGTTTTTCCTTGTCCTTGCAAAATGAAGTACCCAATAGGTGCATGTATTCATGTTTGTTTCCTGTTGGAAATTTTTTATTGGAACCTCAATATCAGTGACATTATTAGAACATTTTTCTTATTGGTTATAAGAGAGTCTCACTCTTGGAAGCACTTACAGTTTCAGATGAGTGTAATAATTCAATTTAGGAAAATTTAGATGAAGCGGCTCTTTCATGCATTGTTGTAAAATACAGAATATTCAATAAATATGCATATTGATGAATATGATTTACACAAGCTAAATGCTTTTAAGACGTTGGCAATATCTAATACTAATGAATGAATCACCTCTTCCCAAATAGTAATTACAAAGCCAGATCGATGAGTCCATCACTTTTTGATTTTCCCACCTGCCAACTGAAACGGCAACACTGTACATGTCAAAATACACCAAAAAATTGCTAACAATAATTTATTCAAACTGCTTAAGTTATTTAAACAACTCTTTTTATAAACATTAAATATATTGATTGAATCTGAGTCAACTAACTGTCAAAAAAGAACTCGCGTGAAGAACAGCAAGGGCACGGAGGTAAACGTATCAATAGTTTTGGAGCTCAACAAGATTTGAAATTTTTATAAAAAAATTCATGTATATCTTATATGAATGAATAATCTACATACCTTCAATTTCAAACACATATATAAACATTTTTCTTCAAAACAATTAGAAAACACAATTAAGATTTTTACTTCAACAAACGGTTTGTGATAACCTTTTCAGAATGTAAATAAATGATTCTGTTAATGTAAAACGGTCGGTTAAACTTACATTCTGGTCCACATTTCTTAGAAGCACATTTTAAGCATTCTCTAAAGCAACCATGGCATCTTAAATTCAAGCAGTTACAAAGATCCATTTCTGATTTATTTTCATAAGATGTTGACGGCATTGCTGCATCAAACGGGATTGAAGTTCTTCGTGTAAGAATATCGTTATTTTTCTTCAATTTGTACACTACTGTCTCTGAATGGTAAAAGACTTGCGGAACCATAAGTAAGTGAATATAGATATATTTTCGAGATCAAATCTTATGATCAAATGATAAATCAAATGATTTTTTTCATTTATTTCAATCTGTGTCTTATACTGATTAGATGTCGGTAGATTTGCGGAATCAAGTCGCCATGATCTTTCTCTATTTATATCAGTTTGTGGATAATTTTGACTGGATGCTGTAGGTCTGACGGATTTAAATCGGATTAATCTTTATCTTGAAAGCATCTTGTGAGATTTTCAGTTTGTGGTTTTGTTGTAAGTGGGTATAGATATGGAGGGCTAAAGTTTTAATGCAGTTCTCTGACTCTACTGGATAATAGCGGAATTGCGGAATTATACCGAGGCATCTTAACTAGACATAATTTTTTCCTTGGAGGTTTATCGTTATTTTCCTCTTGCGGTATTAAATTGGATTGATGTTCCTAGTTGAAGGTTATCGTTGTATTTCCCAATCTGCACAATAGTCTTTTCTCTATGAATGTTGTTAGACTGGTAGCTTCGAATCGAAAAGGTCTTTCTTCATTTATTTCAGTTGCTGTCTCATTTTTACACGATTTTTGTAAACTTGTGATTTGACATAAACCTCAAGGTTGTCAAATATTTATTTATAAATCGTAATATAATTAAAATCATTATGATCTGGCTTCAGTTCTCACTAAATTTGGTTAATGGGCAATATTTTCCACAATTAATCTAAATAAAAATAATTTCAAGACCAAGAAAATAATTTTGGTGAGAATGTTTATGAAAAAATATAAGCTAGGCAACATCGTTATGTATCTGTTTTCGTTTGCGATAAAATGGCTGCCATTGTTCAAGTGTTTAGATATTTTTCAAGTGACATATTAGTCTTATTTTTTTTTATTGTAGAGCAAAGACAAAAGTAGCTAGATGCATTGAAAATACAGTAAAAAGATTTACCAGAAGAAGTTTATATTTGTGAAAATATTTTTGAAAAAAAAAATGTGTAACTGATAAAAGAATTAGCTTATATACAGAAAATTTTGTTTTCGAGCAAAAAGTTATGTTAAATTTGGGGATATTAAACCGGGTACTTCTTGGCAGTGTTTAGGTTCAACATCTGAAAGGTATTTATTGTCTGTTGGAAAAATGTTGTTAATGCATACTTATTGCAGATTTTGTAGTTTACATCAGTCTGAAAGATTCGCTTCATCCAAATTTTTAGAAATTTAATTATTTCACTCACCTGAAACTTCTTCTTCTGCTTCTGAAAGTATAAATAACTCTTGTAACCAACAAGAAAAATGTTCTTATAATGTCATTGGTATTAAGGTTCCAACAAAATTAGAAACTTTGCAGGAAATCTCAGCAGTTCTGATTTTGATACAGTGATGCAGGCCAAGAAAAAATATGAGTATTCTGAAAAATAGAGTGGTTCTTCAGAGAAAATCTCTCTTCAAATTAAATTCGAAATCTGTGAAAAAATAGATTTTAAGGAAATTATTGATAAATTTGCCACTCAGAAAGCAAGAAAGATTATTTTATAATTAGGTAATTATAATGATTAGGTACCTAGTATGTAAACTGTAGAACAACTGATTGATATACATACTTTTCGTTGAGTATTGAGTTGGTACTTTTTTATGCAAAGGTGATAATATTGTATGTTTTTTATTTTGATAAACTGTTTTGTTGATATTATATAAGCTGGCCAAAAAAATAATGTTTTCAAATTTTATTTGCATTTTTACTCATGAAGCACTTCTTCACAACGATTGTGATGTAGGAATACAATAAAAATACCTATTTTTCCCTAAAAACTGAAAAATAACAAAACTGCAGCATAACAATAAATTTAAAGGCGTTTGACCTTGAACAGAAAAAGAATTTAGCCAGCGGCGCTTGATAATACAGTGAATATTGTAATTTCATTGAGTGCTGTCAAGATTGTTTGGGCTTCTTAATGAATTATGATTGTTTTTGATGTAAAATTACGCGATGGGGCATAATTTTATCTTCTTTATTTCCTTATTTCTTGTTCTTTCTTTCTCCATTTTACACTTTTGACTTTTCTGTTTCTTGTTTTTTGTTTTCAGCATCATTTTCCTAATCATGGCTCTTCTTCACATTACTTACATCTTGTTTTTGACTACTGCTTTCCTCATAATAATATTATAAGTCAAAATTTACATTATTCGAGTATCCTATTCTGTAGAGTTTTAAGTAACTAATTTAACCATATGACTGGAATGGGGAAATATAAAAAGCTTTACTAAAAATTGAAACTAAGACTAATATATCACTTGAACAATATCTAAACACTCAAAAATAATTCACTCCAACAAATCTATTCAAAATGCTTTTTTAGTATTTAGTAAACAAAGGCAGCCATTTTATCGCAAACGAATACAGATACATAACGATTTTGCTTAGCTTAAATATTTTCATAAACTTTTTCATCAAAATTAGTTTCTTGGCCTTGAAAATATTTTTATTTAGGAAAATAACGATAAACCTCCAAGGAAAAAATCATGTCTATTTAAGACGTATCAGTATAATTCCGCAATACCGTCAATATCCAGTGGAGTCAGAGCACCGAATGAAAACGTTAGGCCTCCAAAAAGAATAAAGTAAGATTTGATCTCGAAAATATATCTATATTCACTTACTTATGGTTCCGCAAGCCTATTACCATTCAGAGACAGTAGTGTACAAATTGAAGAAAAATAACGATATTCTTCCACGAAGAACATCAATCCCGTTTGACGCAGCAATGCCGTCAACATCTTATGAAAATAAATCAAAAATGGGTCTTTGTAACTGCTTGAATTTAAGATGCCATGGTTGCTTTGGAGAATGCTTAAAATGTGCTTCTAAGAAATGTGGACCAGAATGTAAGTTTAACCGACCGTTTTACATTAACAGAATCATTTATTTACATTCTGAAAAGGTTATCACAAACCCTCTGGTGAAGTAAAAATCTTAATTGTGTTTTTTAATTGTTTTGAAGAAAAATGTTTATATATGTGTTTGAAATTGAAGGTATGTAGATTATTCATTCATATAAGATATACATGAATTTTTTTATAAAAATTTCAAACCTCGTTGAGGTCCAAAACTATTGATACGTTTACCTCCGTGTCCTTGCTGTTAATAAAAAAAGTTGTTTAAATAACTTGAGCAGATTGAATGAATTATTGTTAGCAATTTTTTCGTGTATAGATATAGTAATAATAGTAATAAAACAACACTGCCTATTGACATGTGCAGTGTTGCCGTTTCAGTTGGGAGGCGGGAAATTCAAACAAGAAAAGCCTTTTACATTAGCCTACAGAATATTGTTATTGAGTAGAGAGTGAGTTTACTTATTCAATCAACTGATGATCTTGAATCAAATTATACTCGGTAATATTTTTTTGTTTTGTACAAAACACATAGAGACGAATGGAGAACATTGAAACAGGTGTCAGACAGTGTAAAAGTGAGTGTGGTAATAGTAGTACATGTCTTGGATTTCTCAATGTGAATATTCTTCTAGTATCTTTTAAGGACTTTTACTTTTGTGAATTGTTCATTTAACAAATTTTGGGCAGCTGTGTGTATGTCCTCAGTGTCGATTCATTGTACAATCAACAGCTAGCTAAAAAAGGATCAGAACACTCTCTAGGGTAGAATCTGGAGTTTCATTCACTGGAAAGAAAATAAAAAAATAGCTCAAATTCACAGTTACAGTTTTGAAAAAAAACTTTTCACATCAACTTAATAAAAGAACGGAAGTTGCTTGCTAACTTGCTGACTTTTTGCTATTCTGTGTGATGAAATGGGTAGTGAGCACAAAGCATTCCTGCTTCATTGTGAAGTACGGTGGCTCTCAAGATTGTTCAAGCTTCTTAAGGAAATAATATTGTTTTTGTTGGAAAATCACAATAGGTCAGAAGATTTTCTTTTTGATTTCCTTATTTCCTCTTCCTTGTCCTCCTCAATATTATATTACACTTCTCACTTTACTGTTATTTGTTCTTTGTTTTCAACATCATTTTCCTCAGCTTGGCTCTTCTTCACATTACTTTCATCTTGTTTTTGACTTCTGGTTTCTTCATTGTGGTTATTATTATCGCTTATGAATACAGGTATATTGAATGTCATTTCTCTTATAGATATAGCTGAAAAATTTTTGAGTGACCTTACCTTTTAATTGTTCTGTATCTCCTTCATACAGCTTAGACAATTTTTCAAATATTTCATCATTTACCAGTACAGCTCATAATATGTGTTATGTATGTATGTACTAATGTATGTTTTTATATATTCATAATCATGAATACTACTCGGTACCTATGCGGTTTATAACCAAGTCCATCATTCTATATGCTTTCAAAGTTATTCCACTTATGTTACAGTTTCCAGAAAAGTTTTTTGTTCTAAGGAATTTTCGTTTTTAGTTTCGTAATACGAATTATATATTAATACAGTGAAAAGTCTCGGACCCATAACTTGTTGTTTTTAGTATTATTAGAATAAAAATAACCTTTTTATTGTATATTAAAATTGTAGAAGTTTTAAAATGCCGTCGACTTTGCGTAAAGAAACCAATTTGTATTACAAAAATTTGGTAGTGACAAAATTCAATAACTGGTTGAAAATGGTTAAGGAGAAGAAAAAACAAACTTATCAAATCCAAAACTCAACGGTATCGTTCCAAGCTCCAAAGGAGGAAAAAGATGCTAACGATACGAAGATTATCGTGGCTCCTGCAGATAAGTTCGATGCATCACCACTGTAACGACGCCAATTCCAAGGAAGTTCTAAACAGAAAAGATGTGGAAGAGGAGGAACATATGGATTTTTTGAACGAGAGCTTCTACGAGAAAATGAGATTACTTCAAGAATTCAGAAACTTCGGTCTCTACGTGTATTGCGACTCTTGCGATAAGTATAGATACCTGCCCGACGTGAAAGATCCCCTGGATCTATCTGACAAATGGTATTGTTGGATGAATCCAGATGGGAGGTATAATAGATGCGAAATCAAAGAAGAATCGATCGACGATAAAGAAAAGGAGCTGATGATATTTAATAAATATAACGCGGGTAGCATCGTCTGGGCGAAAATCGAAGGTTATCCATGGTGGCCGGCTATGGTGGAAGATGATCCGGAAATCGAGAATTATTTTTGCTTGAAAGATTCCTTAGAACCGGTAAGTCTAATATTTCTCTTGGTCACTTTCATTAGGTTAGTGTTGTAAGTACCATTTTTTTAGTTCATGTCACGTACAGGATGATTTTGTTTTAATATCGAAATTATTAAGTTACCTTATATACAGGGTGATTTTTTTTACTTATTCCAATATTTCATTTGGAGTGAAAATCGAAACGACACAAGGTATTTGATCTATGGAGTTAGTCACACTGTGTATTGACGGATAACGATTATTTTCAGACGCACTACTACGTGACATTTTTCGATTCTGACGCGGTGACTAGATCTTGGGTGAAGGCCGAAAATTTGAAACCGTTCTTGAAAAATATCGACGATAACCTTGTGCTGAACGATAAATTCAATAAACTCAAACTCAGGATGGACGTAGCCGTCAAACAAGCTAAAGAAGCCGTCGAAATGAAGCTGCTCGACAGACTGAAAAAGTACAGCTTCATATATATACATATATATATATATATATATATATATATATATATATATATATATATATATATATATATATATAGCGACAGAGATACGCGAGTGAGGATGGCGGCGGTAAACAGAAGAAACGCGCGAAGTTGGGTGATGAGACGGAATCTTCGGCGGAAGACTACGAAGAAGAAGAAGAAGAAGAGGAGCAAGAAGATAAGGAGGATGAAATATGAGGAGAATAGCAGAAAGATACTTTTGAGTGATGGTGTCGTGATTTGAAGGAAAAATGTTCGTTCTAATTTTTGATAAAAATTTGTTAATTTTCTCAATAAAGTTTGTTATAAAATCATTTTTTTTTATTAATTTTATGCAAATCATTTTTTATGCCTAATTTCAACAGTTTCAGCCGTATCCTTAAATTTCCGAAAAAAATTCAATTATATTGTTATTAAAACGTCATAAATATGAGTAATTCCATGATTAACGCGTTATCCGCCGAGCCAATCATTTTTATGCTCCTTTCCGTCAATTTGATGCCCAATTCCAAAGAATCTCAACATTTTTTGCCGCCACAATTACAGGAGAATAAAAAGAGAATAAAAAATAAAATACACATATAACAGGGGAAACAAATAGAGAAAAAATCGATATTTATTAGAGTAGTCTGGGATACAGTTCTCACTCACCTCATTAACATTACTGGGGCGAGGCATGTAGGCCACAGCTTGGGTTTTGTTCTGTTTACACTCGTCAACTATATGGCACATTGACAAATGATCTCATCCATTTCAGAAGGAGCTGTTCTTATACCGATACTCAATCGGTTCATCCTATACATGCCTCTATGGTTGGTAATAGTTTGAATGACACTGCCCCGCTGGTATACTTTCGAAAGCAAATATGCTTAATATGGATCCAGCTTGAAAAAGTATGTGGGACACTTCCATCGGGTTTCGGAATAACCACCGCAGGGGAGCTCAAGTCGATAGTGACAACAATTTCAAGCTGCTCATACAATAAAGGAGTGAACAGTATAAAATAGAACATCAATGAAATTGTATTAAAATAAACGAAGTAAAGCTAAATCCTAAAATATACACAGATCTTCTTTGAAATAAACAAATTTAGTTCTGTTTAGAGGTTGAGTAAATACAAAAAGATTATTATTATCTTTGGAATTTACATAATCTAAATATAACTTAGTAAATACAGGGTGATTTTATATTCGACCGACAATGCTTTACCACAAAGAGATCTCAATAAATGATTCATTTTGATATAGGAATACGTATCCTTACGTGGCCTAGTTGTTGAGACTGGAGCATATTCTGTTTTAAATTGCCTGAATATTTCTAGTTGAAAAACTAATAACCTTTTATGGAACTTAAACGATCTTTCTTTTTTCTTAATTTCAAAACTTTCCCATTTTCTGAACAATTCTCTTGTTCATTGGCAAACAGAAACATCATCTAAATAGTTTTAGTTTGAAAATAACAAGGTATAAGACATCAATCAATACAAAATATAAGTCAAAGTTTTAAAATTTCTATACAAAATCTGTCACACTGGGATTTTCTAGGAAACCAAAATAACTTCACAATTTTCGATAATTATTTTTGACCGTACATTAAAATTAGGATTTAGTTACATATTCACTGAGAAGTTCAATCAAGACAGATAAAGTGTGTTAAGTAAATGGATTACAAAAACATTTGTGTGAAGATCAATTATAGAAACGAGCACTATTATACAAAATCAGAAACAATTTTTCTATATAGAGAGAATTCTAATTTCAAATTAACTTCTGTTAACAATATGATTTTTAATTATAAGAAATTTTTTAATCAAGAAAAATGGCAAGTAACAAAAGCAGTTCTGTACGATTTCCATTATATTATTATCGAAAAAATTTGAGATAGTCTTTCCTTTAAGAATTAATCCTTTGATAATTTGCAGTTATTACAAATACCAAAATCAGTTGATATCTTATAAATCACTTCTTCCTGTAGTTTTTTGTATCTTTCGACGAAATGGATCAAATTACATATTTTGTTCAATACCTTTAGTGAGTTACTAATTCAATCAAATAACCATCTGATATCAAATTATACGCAGTAATATTTTGTTTGTTTGTTTGTTTTGTACAAATCACATAGAAACTAGAGGAGTACATCGAAACCAGCGTCAGACAGTATAATAGTGAGTGTGGTGGTAGCAGTAGGTAGTAGTAAATGCAGCACACAAATTGTCCTCGCGTACTTTATGAAATAATCAACACTTTTCCATTCAATCAAACGTTTATTCCATAATTGTATCCATTCGAGTTAAAGATCATTATTGGAGGTATCTTCGGCTCCATTTTCCAATTCTCCATACTTATACAATTCTAAATTATGTATGATTGTATCAATCAAGTTCAGAAAGAAATCATTTTCATTTACGTTTCAAACGATAAGCATTCTCACATCTTATTTGAACGTTTTAGCTAGTCTCCCTTATAATCTATAATATCTCAACCAAGTCACATACAATCAAAACTTTTCAGAACAGTTCTCCATTACTCGTTTAGTTCGATTTGCACATATAATGTTTAATTTGTACAAAGTGATTAGATTGGTTAAATGGTAATTGCCTTAAAAATACTTATTTAAAAACAAGTGATAAGACAAAATTCATTTATTAATAATTTATAATAATAAACATCTCAATGCAAAACTTATTTTTATTAGGCTAGTTTAGAATTTTTAAAAAAAGTCCCTAAAAAGGCAAAACCGAACCATAAGTACATTGCTGATTATTTGAAATATGGTTTTTGTGGTTACTGGCACAGATGACAACCTGCTACTTCAGTGTGTTTTATGTTTCGAAGTATTTGCTGATGAGAGTATGCAACCTTCAAAACTGTAAAGACTTTTCACAAAAAAAAACATATGTATTTCTTTCAGTACAAAGAAAAAGAATTCTTAAAGTCAAACTTAATAACGAAAACATCAATTTCTGGTGAGAAAAATAGACAAGCTACATTTGCATCTTATCGCCTATTCATATTGATAGCTAAAAAAGGAACAGAGCACTCTGTAGGTTAGAATCTGAAGTTTCATTCACTGAGAAGGAAGCAAAAAAAATCGGTCAAATTCACGGTTACAATTTAAATAAAACAAACTTTTCATTTCAACTTGATGAAAGTACTGAAGTTGCTGGCCAGGCTAATCTATTAGCCTTTGTTTTTTGTTTTCACATTACTTTCATCTTGTTTTTGACTTAAATTGACTAATAATTATAATAAATAAGCATATCCTCATTAAAAACCTATATGTTTGTCTCGAAGATTTGTTGGTACATGTCTATAGTAAATTTGTATTCAAATAAAACTAGTATTTGATATTATTTCTTTCAAACATTCTATGCTAGATAAAACAAAAACATTCTCGCCAAAATTATTTTCTTGATCTTTGTTTAGATCAATTGTGGGAAATATTGTCCATTAACCAAATTTAGTGAGAACTAGAGCCACATTCTTATTGGTTTTTAATAATATTACGATGTATAAATAAATATTTTTGAAACTAACATGCATCCAGATAATAAACAAATAAATTGTAAAATTTGACAACATTGAGGTTTACTGTAAGTTGGCTTCAGTTATATTCAAACATGCCAGGTGGGTTAATCTTTTTTATTCGTCCAAGGTCAAAGTAAACCAAAGTTTCAAACAAAGGAACTTCGGAATTCATTATAATGTTAGAAACGGAATTGGTATCTAGTTGGAAAACTTACTTATGTTTAAGTTTTATACGTGAAGATTAAGTGAATGTAGTTTATGTAATGAAGTAAATTTTGACTGAAAATGTATAAATTTTTAAAATTTTGATTCTTATAGTAGGTATGTACAATTATTTTTCACATTTTCTACACCTTTAACTAAGTAATTTGATAAAAATACTCACGTACACACCACAATGTTTTATGTTGATGAATATGATTTAAACAAGCTAAATGCTTTTAAGGTGTTGGCAAGTGTTTGAATATCTCTTTTAATAACAAGTATAGGCACTACACCAATACTGGAAGTAGTTTACAAATAATTTATTTTTAGGTAAAGGAGCGTGATTTCTCATTTACCAAAATGGCCTCTAATAAAAAAGAATTGTATGTACTCTAACATATTTACTAATTTCCCTATGGTAGCTTGATCTGAACTGGGCCTGGAAATTTATAGTGTAACGTCTGTGAATGTCAAGTTACAAAAAAAGATTTATATTATTGAAGTAGCAACAAGAGAACCGCATCTACCCGGCTTTGAAGATTTTTGCAGTGACTCTATCATTTAGGAAATATTTTTGGAAATTTGATAAAACAATCCCCTACAACACATTTTTTTTTAAATATTTACCTGTATATAATGATTGATATAATAGGAGCGTTTGGATGGATTCACATGGGGACCTTTAGTAGTTTTGGAGTACCTACCTTATAGAATTGCAAGATAAAGATCATTCAAATGAACTGTGGTATTTCTGCACAATAAATAAATGATAGAAAAGATCCTCGTATTGTTCTGACACATCTTACTTGTTTTATTCATATTTCTGAGGTAAGAAAATAAAATATTGAGTAATTTTTGATTGGTTTGATTTAAAGAGACTCCACCCCAATTGTGAAGAATAAGTAACTTGTAGTTTACAATGAATTGATGAAAAATGTTGCCAGTGAGTTGATATTTGTCTAAATATTAATATTTTTCTAATAAATTTACTCTTAATTAAAATAATTAGTAGTTGCTCATCAATATTTGATATTAAATCATATATTTTGTTGAGTATTTTAGGTGACTTCCTTTGAAAATCTCGAACTAGTCTGAAAAAAATAACTTTAGCAATGTTATGTTTCCATCATTATTTCAAATTATTGTCTTACCAGTTTTTGAATAAGAACTTTCAAGTCACTTACCATTTCATCACTTTGTACAAATTCAACACTGTATCTGCCAATGAAACTGAATGAGTAATGAAGAATTTTCCTGAAAAGTCCTGTATGCATATGACTTGGTTGAGTGTAAATTTAGCTTAGCGAATACATTGTAATGCAACTTAATGGTTTATTGCACTCCATGCCTAAGCTATTTCTACTGATACATACCCACACACTTTTGTTTTATTTTTTTAGCTTCTCAACAACCAGTTGAAAGTATATTGTTATCAAGTCATTCTAATGGAAGCAAAAACATTGAGAGAACGAAAAGGGAACAGTATTCTTTTCAAAACAAGTCCTAAATATCAAAATGTAGGATTACAGCTGTCCTATGGAAGGTATCTATTTTATATTAATTATATGTATAAAGAATTTTGAGGGGACCACATTTCTAAATGTTTTCCCACATTTGTTCTTAGCTTTTCAACTCTCTGTCATCCTTTACTGTTACGAGATATATAGAATAATTGTAGATAAGTATAATTTTTAATATGCCTCTTTCTGTTACTCCTTTTAATTTTGTTGGTACATGTCTTCTTTTTCACTCGATATATTTTTTATAGATTATCTTCTAAAGCAGAAGATCAAAATTCATTATTTTCATTATTAAAGTGGAGTTTATCACTCCTCTCTATCATAATCCTTTTTTTTTTTCGTGTTTAAAACTCATCAGATTGATTCCTTATCATATATAGCTGTCATAACAACTCCTGATCTCATTTTTCACATTGCTGACTTGCTGTACTATTATGACAAAAACTTTTTGTAAATTACTGACATCCAACCCAATTTTACTTAGAAAATTGTTGAATTGTTAAACAAGATATTTTCTAAAACGACTCATTTCTTCAATAATTCACTTTATTTTCTTCATTTTCCTGATTTTCATGTCCCTTCTTATTTTAACTTATGCAAGAAGTATAACTTCATAACTTTCACAGTATGTATTATATCTTAAATATTCATATTATTACAACAATTCATGCCTTTAAAAAAAAGTAAAGTTGGTAGGAAGCTTTTGTTTTTTTATAAACATCGCTAGAGTGTAGATTTTCTAATGATATATAATTTTTTTCGATATCTTTTTGCTAACCAGAGTTGTAATTGGACCATTTCGACGAAATTCAAAGTTGCATGATTTGCGAAATTTATCAGTGTAAAGGTGGAAACAATGTAACGCCTTTTTGTGATGGTTACTGAGCAGCTGTTCCTCTTTATTTATCGAGAACGGATATTAATACATATTTCCATAATGCAGGTACTACAGATGAATTTCTTCTAAATTTTAATGATTTATTTAATATACTTAAATCTCGTAATAGATTGGCAAAATAAATATTTTAAAAACCACTTAGCTCAAGAACAAATTATTATTATTATATATTTGTAGTAATGTGAAGAGCCATGATGAGGAAAATGAGGCTGAAAAGAAGTAAGAATGCTTATCGTTTGAAACGTATATGAGCATGATTTCTTTCTGGACTTGAATGGTACAATCATACATAATTTCGAATTGTATAAGTATGAAGAAGAATTGGAAAATGGAGCCGTAGATATCTTCAATAATGATATCAAATCTGAATGGATATAATTATAGAATAAACGGTTGATTGGATTGCATAGTGACAAATTGAGAAGTGTCAAATAAGCATTAAGAAAACGAATGACAATATCTGGCTGGCGGGAGGCGCTAGTGTCTATAGAATTGAATTTAATTTGGCATCTGGCCAGCAGGGTGCGCTAGTGTCTATTGAACCGTGTTTAGTTTGGCGTCTGGCCGGTAAGGGCTCTACTGTCTATGGAATCGTATTTAATTTGGCGTTTGACCGGCAGGAGGCGCTTGTGTCTATGGAACCTTGTTTTGTTTGGCGTCTATGGAACCGTATTTAGTTTGGTGTCTAATTGGCGGGGGGCGCTAGTGTGTATAGAAATTGAACACAAAGAGAATTTTTATTTAGTTTAACTTGCGGCCGCTAAGTACTTTCAGTTCGACTATACCTCGCTAGATGGCGCTAGTTCGTGTTTTAGTTTATCGTTTGGCCGGCAGAGGGCGGTAGTGTGTATAGAATCGTGTTTAGTTTGACGTCCAGCCGGCAGAGGGCGCTAGTGTCTATAGAATCGGATCTAGTTTGGCGTCTGACCGGCAGGAGGAACTGGTGTGTATAGAAATCAAACACAAATAGTATTTTTACCAAGATCAACTTGCAGCCGCTAGGTACTTCCAGTTTGACTATTCCTCGCCAGATGGCGTAAGTTCGTGTTTGGTTAGTTTGGCAATCTGTCAATAGAATCGTGTTTAATTTGACGTTTGGCTAGCGGGAGGCGCTAGTGTCTATGGAATCTTGTTTAGTTTGGCGTCTGGCCGGCAGAGGTCGCTGCTGTCTACAGAATCGTATTTAATTTGGCGTTTTGCTAGCGAGAGGCGCTTTTGTTTATGGAACCGTGTTTAATTTGGCGTCTCGCCGGTAGGGGGCGCTAGTGTCTATAGAATCGTGTTTTAGTTTGGCGATTTGTTGAAATAGATTTATATGTCTATAGAATCGTGTTTAATTTGACTTTTGGCTAGCGGGAGGCGCCAGTGTCTATGGGAACTTGTTTAGTTTGGCGTTTGGCCCGTTGGGGGCGCTACTGTCTATGGAATCGTGTTTAATTTGTCGTTTGATTGGCAGGTGGCGCTAGTGTCTATAGAATCGTTTTAGTTTGGCGTTTGGGTAGCGTGAGGCGCTAGTGTCTAGGGAATCTTGTTTAGTTTTGCGTCCAACCAGCAGGGGGTGCTACTGTCAATGGAATCGTATTTAATTTGGCGTTTGGCCGGCGGAAGGCGCTTGTGTCTATGGAACTGTGTTTAGTTTGGCGTTTGGCCGGCAGAGGTCACTGGTGTCTACAGAATCGTATTTAATTTTGCGTTTTGCTAGCGAGTGGCGCTTTTGTTTATGGAACCGTGCTTAATTTGGCGTCTAGCCGGTAGGGGGCGCTGGTAAGTATAGAATCATATTTTAGTTTGGCGATTTGTTGAAATAGATTTATATGTCTATAAAATCGTGTTTAATTTGACTTTTGGCTAGCGGGAGGCGCCAGTGTCTATGGGAATTTGTTTAGTTTGGCGTTTGACTCGCTGGGGGCGCTACTGTGTATGGAATCGTGTTTAATTTGGCGTTTGACCGGCAGGAGGCGCTAGTGTCCATAGAATAGTGTTTTAGCTTGGCGATTGGTCGACAGAGATAGATAGTGTCTATAGAATCGTGTTTAATTTGGCGTTTGGATAGCGGGAGGCGCTAGTGTGTATAGAAATTAAACACAAATAGAATTTTTATTTAGTTCAACTTGCGGCCGCTAAGTTTTGTTAAGACTGGTATAAGGGTCCTATTTACCCTTTACAATTCTCCATTACCTCGTGGGACTTCACAAGTTGTTAACACATGTTTAATATTTTCTTCTCGACAATATGATTCGAATTTTTCAGAACGGAACGCGGATCCTCTGTCAGATATTATCCTTGACGGGCTTCCAAATATTTTACGCTAAGACAACATATCACTTCTTTCGTCGTGGTTGATTTTGTTGATTTTAGGATGAAACATTCCTTCTTTCTTTCCTACAGGACAAGGTGATATATTTTACGCTATTTTTCAAGACAACATGTCACTTCTTTCGTCGTGGTTTATTTTGTTGGGTAAAGCCACACAAATTTGGAAAAGTCATCAACTACCACAAAAATGTACTGATATTTTTTTTTGTTGGCTTCATTGGTCCTAATTGGTCGACGTGATACCTCTCTAGCGGATCTTCTAGCTTTTGTATAGGATGAAGCACTCATTCTTTCTTTTCTTCTTTTTTATTCTATAATTTACAAGGTATACAGTTATTTTTAATCGTTTCTATTTTGTCTTTTAGTCTTGGTATGTAAAATTCCTTGTTTACTATTTCTTCTGTTTTTTTCTTTCAAAAATTTCCTATCTCGTGGACTTTTGTTATTATTTTTTGTTCTTTGTTGTTCATGTTGTTTGGTATGACAAGTAATTTTAATCCATTATCGTATTTATACAATATATCATGCTCTAAATAAAAATCTTCATACTCTACTCTAGTCAATATCCTTTTTATTGCCATTTGTGTACCACGGTTCGGCCATCCTTTTTTCCCACTAGTCCAATAGGACTAGCGAAATCCGAAAAACTCGGTTTGATTATTACATCTTTTAACCATTCCTCTATCTTTCTATCTACTTCTTATTTTTCGGATGCCGATAGTCTTCTTGATCGCTAATAAATCGGTTCTTCGCTTTTCAGTACAATTTTCACCTCAATATTCGTTGTCTTCGCTTTGAGTGGTTTGTAGTTCTCTATTTCTCTATATCTTTAGAAAAACAAATGTAAGACTTTTATAACTTTTGAGTTTTGCATACTTAATGTTGTGACCAATTCTACCTACAGAACTTAACGTTGTCATGATTGATTCTACGCAAAATATATAAAATTTGAAAAAAAATAGAAGAAAATAACTCTTTGTCTTTCGTTTATTAAAACTTAATCCTGTACTTTTCTACTCAGAAAACAAATATGCTATATAAAAAAATATCTCGTTTTTACGGCAAAGGAAAAACCAAATTATCCTCAAAAATGTTACAATGTTACATTCAATACAATATAAACTTATTATTCACCTTAGCTACAGAAAATATTTTGTAATTCAGATAAACTAATTGAATTTCGATAATTATAGTTTGTACAAATGTATTCTGCTCTTTTTTTTTAAACAAGTATTGTTAGAATGTATCTAAAAAAAATTTGCAGCCTTCCGCCACTGATCACTAGTTCGTGGACTTCGAAAAATACTTCTCACATCAGGCTTCCTCCAAATTTAAACTGGCAATTTCACTTATTTCCGATTCCAGTAACCTCGAGTAGATCAGCTCGGAATATGAACAGTGTAGTCTTCTTCAAATTAGCAGATTTCTCGTAACACTTTATTTTACAATGTTCTGCTGTAGCGTACAGCTCCAAAGACTATTTTAACCACGGAAAGTATATTAGACCAGCAATCACAAAGTGAATGTAGTGGAAAAGCCAGTCCTTCATCAAGTGGATTTGAGGATAACTTTGTGAATGAAGAGGTAAGATGAAAATACCAATTTTTAATATAATAATTTCTAAATTTGTAGGAAAATGTTGCATCTGGTGATCTGATAGAAAAAACCAATCGCGATCAAGTAGAATATACGGATACAGAAAAAAAATAGCAGAATAAATAATAAATGAAATTAGTGATTCTAGAACTACTGAGAATATTTACAATACTCCATCTATTAGTATAACAACCAATAATATGAGTAGTTCAATTGAATCTTCGCCAAATTGGACATTGATCTCTGATTCTTCACATTCGCAACCAGATTTTGAGAAATTAGGATAATACAATTGGATTATCTATGGAAACTCTAGTTCGAAATACACTTTGATTAGATAATGTTCGCCAAAAGCTCCAGGATTAGAATGTTCTATGACTTTGTTCAATAACCGTCGATGAGATCCGGGTATTTAAATTTCCATAGATAGTGAATATTCATATCATTAAATTTGTAATTTGGATTGTAAATAAAGTGAATTTGACTTATATTTTGGATTGATTGATGTCTTATACCTTTTTATTTTCAAACTAAAACTATTTAGATGATGTTTCTATTTGCCATTGAATAGTAGAATTTTTCAGAAAATGGGAAAGTTTTGAAATTAAGAAAAGTTACTTCACACACTGACGCTAAATATTCATAGGTTTCTTCAAGATTTTTGCCAACAAAAACCGTTTCGCAGATTGCACCTCAATTAAGCTTATTCCAATTATTAAATGGTGGTTTCATGTTGTGTCCAAAACGTATTATATAGAAGATGAAATTATAGATGCAACTGGGAGTTGTTTCGGCAAAGGGAATTTCACAGTATATCTAGCTTCAGAATTTGCGCCGAAGTAAATCGAATCGAAAAGTGGAATAGTTAAGAAAGTCCAAACCAGAATTTCCAAGATTCAACTTCTTGTAGTATACAGCAACTGTCTATATCTCCGATTGAATTGAACCAGGTAAATATAGTTCAAAGTCACTGTGTAAAACAAGGTGTATAGAAATGCTCCAAGCTGTGTTGACCTTAATGAAACAACTTTCTGCACTCCCCGCTTTTCTAGAAGCTCTGGATCGTTCAACTGAAGGTAGAGGAAGTAATGAATGTGCTTTCCTGCACTCTAGTCTCTCGTAAAAGTTTTCATTCAGTGTCTTAGTTCTGTCTGAGACACTTGGAATGACTTTACCCTTAACTCCAAGTAGAGTACATGGATGTGCACATAGCTTCTCAACTCAGATACAGAAAATTCAGGAAAAACGAGTCAAGTAATTCTTCGCTCACTGCTGTTTTTGAGAGTCTCCAAAAATTTTCTATCTATTCTTTTTATGATACGCAACAATATTCTACCGTAAATATTGAAATTCTTTGATTTGTGCATCGAAATTACGCGAAAAAAATTACTATTTTCAAGTTGTTTTATTGGAATTTATTGAAAAATGAATAAAATTGATTGACTTGGACATAAGAAACATTATCGGCTTGACAGTTAACGTGTTGACCAGTTGAACAATGAGTTTAGTCATATTTATGAAATTTTTGTGCCAAATGGAATTGGGCATCAAATTGACGGAAAGGGGCATAAACATGTTTGGCTCTGCGGTCAACGTGTTAATCATGGAATTACTCGTATTTATGACGCTTTAAGACAATATAATTGAATTTTTCTTTGAAATTTAAGGAAAAGGCTTGAAAATGATGAAATTTGGCATAATGATTTGCATAAAACTAATGGGAAAATAGTATTTTTCAATAAACTTTATTGAGAAAATTACAAATTTTTTCAAAAATTAGAACGGAAATTTGAATTCCGACAGAAAATTTTTTAAAAATCAGGACACAGCCATTCAAAAGTATCTTTCTGCTATTCTCCTTATACTTCGACCTCCTTCTCTTCTTCATACTCCTCTACTTCTTATTCGTAGTCTTCGTTTGATTGGATTGCACAGTGACAAATTGACAAGTGTAAAAGGAGCATTAAGAAAACAAATGGCAATACCAATACTGACAACTCCACATCAGATAATACTTCGAATGGCTAATGAAGATGCTAATAGAAAACAAAATGGGGAAAGTGAATAGAATAATTGAGGTAAATATTTAAATACAATAAATATATGTAAAAACTTATTGTATACATGTTGATTGGTTGATTGTACAATGAATCGAAACTGAGGTCATTCAGACAGCTGACGAAAATTTGTTGAATGAACATATTACAAAAGTAAAAGTCCTCAAAAGATACTATGAAGATAAGAAGAATATTCACATTGAGAAATCCAAGACATGTACTACTATTACCACACTCACTATTACACTGTCTGAGGCTTGTTTCGATGTTCTCCGTTAGTCTCTATGTGTTTTGTACAAAACAAAAAAATATTACCGAGTATAATTTCATTTAAGATAGTCAGTTGATTGAATTAGTAAACTCACTCTGGCATTGAATAAAACATGTACTTTGATCCATTTGGACTATTTCTTGAAAGAAAGACTATCATTACTCAGATTGAATTAGAACAACTTCCAAATTCAGTGGTAAGTTCAATAATTACTCATCTTTTACTGGATACTGTGGACAATTTGAATATTGGTATAGCTTAAATAAATCCCAACAAATCATATGATTTTATATAAAACCCCGTAGTTATGAAAAAGCTACTTTCGAGTAGATAAACTCAAATATTTGAGATCACTAAAATCCTTTTCGTAGAAAATATGTATTGTTTTAATTTTTGTTTCCGCTCTAACTCCTTCATTATTTCCAAGTCGAACAACATTACTAACTAATTAAACAATACGATAGGATCGGGAAATATAAAAAGCTTTTCTTAGGTGATGAGATGTTTAAAAAATGTTTTTAAAGATTTTGAATTTTAAAAATTTGTCCCCACTTTCTTGAATAAATTCAAGGTATTTTTTTTGTAAATTAGTTTTTCCTTGTCCTTGCAAAATGAAGTCCCCAATAGGTCCATGTATTCATGTTTGTTTCCTGTTGGAAATTTTTTATTGGAACCTCAATATCAGTGACATTATTAGAACATTTTTCTTATTGGTTATCTTGATGATATATTTATAATATATATTTTACATCGTAGCTCATAGAATACATTCTACTACATAGACGTACATTTTTCTTTCAACTTAACCTCTTACAATCTTCTTCTTTTTCTTAAGTATAAGGGAAGCATTATATTTAAGTATCACAACAAGAATAATTGTAGATAAGTATAATTTTGAATATGCCTCTTTCTGTTACTCCTTTTAATTTTGTTGGTACATGCCTTCTTTTTCCCTCGATGTATTTTTTATAGATTATCTTCTAAAGCAGAAGATCAAAATTCATTATTTTCATTACTAAAGTGGAGTTTATCACTACACTCTATCATAATCCTTTTTTTTTCGTGTTTAAAACTCATCAGATTGATTCCTTATCATATATAGCTGTTATCTCATTTTTTACATTGCTGACTTGTACTATTATGACCAAAACTTTTTGTAAATTACTGACATCCAACCCAATTTTACTTAGAAAATTGTTGAATTGTTAAACCAGATATTTTCTAAAACGACTCATTTCTTCAATAATTCACTTTATTTTCTTCAATTTTCCTGATTTTCATGTCTCTTCTTATTTTAACTTATGCAAGAAGTTATAACTTCATAACTTTCACAGTATGTATTATATCTTAAATATTCCTATTATTACAACAATTCATGCGTTTAAAAAAAATAAAGGTGGTAGGAAGCTTTTGATTTTTTATAAACATCGCTAGAGTGTAGATTTTCTAATGATATATAATTTGTTTCGATATCTTTTTGCTAAGTAGAGTTGTAATTGGACCATTTGGACAAAATTCCAAGTTGCATGATTTGCGAAATTTATCAGTGTAAAGGTGGAAACAATGTAACGGCTTTTTGTGATGGTTATTGAGCAGCTGTTCCTCTTTATTTATCGAGCACAGATATTAATACATATTTCCATAATGCAGGTACTACAGATGAATTTCTTCTAAATTTTAATGATTTATTTAATATACTTAAATCTTGTAATAGATTGGCAAAATAAATATTTTAAAAACCACTTAGCTCAAGAACAAATTATTATTTTCAAAATTACCTTAAAATGATGCTGAAAAGAAGTAAGAATGCTTATCGTTTGAAACGTAAATGAGCATGATTTCTTTCTGGACTTGAATGGTACAATCATACATAATTTCGAATTGTATAAGTATGAAGAAGAATTGGAAAATGGAGCCGTAGATACCTTCAATAATGATCTCAAATCTGAATGGA
The DNA here is from genome assembly GCF_026230105.1 of Diorhabda sublineata. Classification (NCBI taxonomy): domain Eukaryota; kingdom Metazoa; phylum Arthropoda; class Insecta; order Coleoptera; family Chrysomelidae; genus Diorhabda; species Diorhabda sublineata. The sequence continues at coordinate 6,742,330 of NC_079486.1, forward strand.
TATAATTATAGAATAAACAGTTGATTGGATTGCATAGTGACAAATTGAGAAGTGTCAAATAAGCATTAAGAAAACGAATGACAATATCTGGCAGGCGGGAGGCGCTAGTGTCTATAGAATCGTATTTAATTTGGCGTTTGACCGGCAGGAGGCGCTTGTGTCTATAGAATCGTGTCTAGTTTTGCGCCTGACCGGCAGGAGGAGCTGGTGTGTATACAAATCAAACACAAATAGTATTTTTATCAAGATCAACTTGCAGCCGCTAGGTACTTCCAGTTTGACTATTCCTCGCCAGATGGTGTAAGTTCGTGTTTGGTTAGTTTGGCGATCGGTCAATAGAATCGTGTTTAATTTGACGTTTGGCTAGCGGGAGGCGCTAGTGTCTATGGAATCTTGTTTAGTTTGGCGTCTGGGCGGCAGAGGTCACTGGTGTCTACAGAATCGTATTTAATTTGGCGTTTTGCTAGTGAGAGGCGCTTTTGTTTATGGAACCGTGTTTAATTTGGCGCTAGTAACTATAGAATCGTATTTTAGTTTGGCGATTTGTTGAAATAGATTTATATGTCTATAGAATCGTGTTTAATTTGACTTTTGGCTAGCGGGAGGCGCCAGTGTCTATGGGAATTTGTTTAGTTTGTCGTTTGGCTCGCTGGGGGCGCTACTGTCTATGGAATCGTGTTTAATTTGGCGTTTGACCGGCAGGAGGCGCTAGTGTCCATAGAATAGTGTTTTAGCTTGGCGATTGGTCGACAGAGATAGATAGTGTCTATAGAATCGTGTTTAATTTGGCGTTTGGATAGCGGGAGGCGCTAGTGTGTATAGAAATTAAACACAAATAGAATTTTTATTTAGTTCAACTTGCGGCCGCTAAGTTTTGTTAAGACTGGGTCCTATTTACCCTTTACAATTCTCCATTACCTCGTGGGACTTCACAAGTTGTTAACACATGTTTAATATTTTCTTCTCGACAATATGATTCGAATTTTTCAGAACGGAACGCAGATCCTCTGTCAGATATTATCCTTGACGGGCTTCCAAATATTTTACGCTAAGACAACATATCACTTCTTTCGTCGTGGTTGATTTTAGGATGAAACATTCCTTCTTTCTTTCCTATGGGACGAGGTGATATATTTTACGCTATTTTTCAAGACAACATGTCACTTCTTTCGTCGTGGTTTATTTTGTTGGGTAAAGCCACACAAATTTGGAAAAGTCATCAACTACCACAAAAATGTACTGATATTTTTTTTTGTTGACTTCATTGGTCCTAATTGGTCGACGTGATACCTCTCTAGCGGATCTTTTAGCTTTTGTATAGGATGAAGCACTCATTCTTTCTTTTCTTCTTTTATATTCTATAATTTACAAGGTATACAGTTATTTTTAATCGTTTCTATTTTGTCTTTTAGTCTTATTATGTAAAATTCCTTGTTTACTATTTCTTCTGTTTTTTTCTTTCAAAAATTTCCTATTTCGTGAACTTTTATTATTATTTTTTGTTCTTTGTTGTTCATGTTGTTTGGAATGACAAGTGATTTTAATCCATTATCGTATTTATTCAATATATCATGCTCTACTGTAGTCAATATCCTTTTTATTGCCATTTGTGTACCTCGGTTCGGCCATTCTTTTTTCTCACTAGTCCAATAGGACTAGCGAAATCCGAAAAACTCGGTTTGATTATTACATCTTTTAACCATTCCTCTATCTTTCTATCTACTTCTTATTTTTCGGATACCGATAGTCTTCTTGGTCTTATAGTGAATATTCATATCATTAAATTTGTAATTTGGATTGTAAATAAAGTGAATTTGACTTATATTTTGGATTGATTGATGTCTTATACCTTTTTGAATAGTAGAATTTTTCAGAAAATGGGAAAGTTTTGAAATTAAGAAAAATTACTTCACACACTGACGCTAAATATCCATAGATTTCTTCAAGATTTTTGCCAACAAAAACCGTTTCGCAGATTGCACCTCAATTAAGCTTATTCCAATTATTAAATGGTGATTTCATGTTGTGTCCAAAACGTATTATATAGAAGATGAAATTATAGATGCAACTGGGAGTTGTTTCGGCCAAGGGAATTTCACAGTATATCTAGCTTCAGAATTTGCTCCGAAGTAAATCGAATCGAAAAGTGGAATAGTTAAGAAAGTCCAAGATTTAACTTCTTGTAGTATACAGCAACTGTCTATATCTCCGATTGAATTGAACCAGGTATAGTTCAAAGTCACTGTGTAAAACAAGGTGTATAGAAATGCTCCAAGCTGTGTTGACCTTAATGAAACAACTTCCTGCACTCCCCGCTCTTCTAGAAGCTCTTGATCGTTCAACTGAAGGTAGAGGAAGTAATGAATGTGCTTTCCTGCACTCTAGTTTCTCGTAAAAGTTTTCATTCAGTGTCTTAGTTCTATCTGAGACACTTGGAATAACTTTACCTTCAACTCCAAGCAGACTACATGGATGTGCACATAGCTTCTCAACTCAGATACAGAAAATTCAGGAAAAACGAGTCAACATTTGTCCATACTTTTATACGTTACATCTACAACTTTTCTTGAAATAGGGTGTCCAGTAAAAATTGAAAATCAAGTACTAGTCTCCTCCCGATTTTTCCAGGTTGGTTTTCACATTTTCCCAGTCGAAATTTCGTTGATTTACTATCACCCTTCTATTATGATGAATATTAATTTTAGAAAATACAAGTATAATACAACAACCAAATTTTTTTAGTTTAAGTAATTCTTCGCTCACTGCTGTTTTTGAGAGTCTCCAAAAATTTTCTATCTATTCTTTTTATGATACGCAACAATATTCTACCCTAAATGTTGAAATTCTTTGATTTGTGCAACGAAATTACGCAAAAAAAATGCTATTTTCAAGTTGTTTTATTGGAATTTATTGAAAAATAAATAAAATTGATTGACTTGGACATAAGAAACATTATCGGCTTGACAGTGAGTTTAATCATATTTATGAAATTTTTGTGCCAAATGGAATTGGGCATCAAATTGACGGAAAGGGGCATAAACATGTTTGGCTGTGCGGTCAACGTGTTAATCATGGAATTACTCGTATTTATGACGCTTTAAGACAATATAATTGAATTTTTCTTTGAAATTTAAGGAAAAGGCATGAAAATGATAAAATTTGGCATAATGATTTGCATAAAACTAATGGGAAAATAGGATTTTTCAACAAACTTTATTGAGAAAATTACAAATTTATTCAAAAATTGGAACGGAAATTTGAATTCCGACAGAAAATTTTTTAAAAATCACGACACAGCCATTCAAAAGTATCTTTCTGCTATTCTCCTTATACTTCGACCTCCTTCTTTTCTTCATACTCCTCTACTTCTTATTCGTAGTCTTCGTTTGATTGGATTGCACCGTGACAAATTGACAAGTGTAAAAGGAGCATTAAGAAATATCAATACCAATACTGACAACTCCACATCAGATAATACTTCGAATGGCTAATGAAGATGCTAATAGAAAACAAAATAAGGAAAGTGAATCGAATAATAGAGGTAAATATTTAAATACAATAAATATATATAAAAACTTATGTCATACATGTTGATTGTACAATGAATCGAAACTGAGGTCATTCAGACAGCTGACGAAAATTTGTTGAATGAACATATTACAAAAGTAAAAGTCCTTAAAAGATACTATGAAGATAAGAAGAATATTCAAATTGAGAAATCCAAGACATGTACTACTATTACCACACTCACTATTACACTGTCTGACGCTTGTTTCGATGTTCTCCGTTAGTCTCTATGTGTTTTGTATAAAACAAAAAAATATTATCGAGTATAATTTCATTTAAGATAGTCAGTTGATTGAATTAGTAAACTCACTCTGGCATTGAACAAAATATGTACTTTGATCCATTTGGACTATTTCTTGAAAGAAAGACTATCATTACTCAGATTGAATTAGAACAACTTCCAAATTCAGTGGTAAGTTCAATAATTACTCATCTTTTACTGGATACTGTGGACAATTTGAATCTTGGTATCTCTTAAATAAATCCCAACAAATCATATGATTTTATATTAAACCCCGTAGTTATGAAAAAGCTACTTTCGAGTAGATAAACTCAAATATTTGAGATCACTAAAATCCTTTTCGTAGAAAATATGTATAATTTTAATTTTTGTTTCCGCTCTAACTCCTTCATTATTTCCAAGTCGAACAACATTACTAACTAATTAAACAATACGATAGGATCGGGAAATATAAAAAGCTTTTCTTAGGTGATGAGATGTTTAAAAAATGTTTTTAAAGAATTTGAATTTTAAAAATCTGTCCACACTTTCATGAATAAATTCGAGGCATTTTTTTTGTAAATTAATTTTTTCTTGTCCTTGCAAAATGAAGTACCCAATAGGTCCATGTACTCATGTTTGTTTCCTGTTTTTATTTTTTATTGGAACCTCAATATCAGTGACATTATTAGAACATTTTTCTTATTGGTTATAAGAGAGTCTCACTCTTGGAAGCACTTACAGTTTCAGATGAGTGTAATAATTCAATTTAGGAAAATTTAGATGAAGCGGCTCTTTCATGCATTGTTGTAAAATACAGAATATTCAATAAATATGCATGAATATGATTTATACAAGCTGAATGCTTTTAAGACGTTGGCAATATCTAATACTAATGAATGAATCACCTCTTCCCAAATAGTAATTACAAAGCCAGATCGAGGAGTCCATCACTTTTTGATTTTCCCACCTGCCAACGGCAACACTGTACATGTCAAAATACAGTGTTGTTTTATTACTATATCTATACACGAAAAAATTGCTAACAATAATTTATTCAAACTGCTTAAGTTATTTAAACAACTTTTTTTATAAACATTAAATATGTTGATTAAATCTGAATTAACTAACTGTCAAAAAAGAAATCGCGTGAAGAACAGCAAGGGCACGGAGGTAAACGTATCAATAGTTTTGGAGCTCAACAAGATTTGAAATTTTTATAAAATAATTCATGTATATCTTATATGAATGAATAATAATGTAAAATGGACGGTTAAACTTACATTCTGGTCCACATTTCTTAGAAGCACATTTTAAGCATTCTCCAAAGCAACCATGGCATCTTAAATTCAAGCAGTTACAAAGATCCATTTCTGATTTATTTTCATAAGATGTTGACGACATTGCTGCATCAAACGGGATCGATGTTCTTCGTGGAAGAATATCGTTATTTTTCTTCAATTTGTACACTACTGTCTCTGAATGGTAAAAGACTTGCGGAACCATATCGAAATGGTTTTTTTCATTTATTTCAACCTGTGTCTTATACTGATTCGATGTCGGTAGACTTGCGGAATCAAGTCGCCATGATCTTGCGAATATTTTGTTCATCCCCAAAGAATATCGAGTTTGTGTGTAGTTTTGCCCGTTTCTCCAAGGATAAAGTCGAAAGAGAATTCTCTCGTGTTTCAATACGAAATTACTTGTAATGCAAATTCAGTTTTATTATAAAATTATGTTTGTATATACGTGTATTATAACAAATTTCAATCTCAAGACTTCCTCGAGGAGCTCCATAATCAAACCATCTTATTGTTTCCCATATGGGATTTTACGATTGGTTCAGTATAGGCCCAGACATGGACCAAGTCTCGTAAACTTGGTGGGACTGTGATTCAAACCTGGTTGAGCTAGCGTATAACTATTATTTATGTATCCGAATAAAGTTGGACTAAAGTATAACTATCATTTATGTATCCCAATAAAGTTGGGCTAAAGTATAACTATCCTTTATGTATCCCCAGGAAGTTGGGCTAAAGTATAACTATCATTTATGTATCCCAATAAAGTTGGGCTAAAGTATAACTATCATTTATTTATCCCAATAAAGTTGCTCTAACGTTTTTAATAAAGTTTGTTTTGAGAGTTATTCACTACGCATAATATATTGTGGTGTTTTATTCTAATATGATTTGAGGATTTTAGTGGGGAGTATGGGACTCCCAAAATGTTTTATGTTCATTGGTTGTTGTTGATTTATCTATGTCAAACGATTTGACCATACGTTCGTCCTTTTTTTATTTGGTTTAACTCTTTTTACTTCTTTTTTATTTACTTAATGAGTCTTTCTCGCGCATTTTCAGTTTGTGGTTTAACGAAATGGGTCAAGTCGATATTTTTTTCATTGCAATTTCAACTAAACACTGTCTCAGTTCTACCATAAGATTACTTAGTTTAGGAGTTATTCCCGACGCTGTTTAAGTGGATCATCGTCATCAGAAAACCGTAAATTGGCTGCATTACAACGAGGTCCCGTATCAACTTCCAAACCATTCCCGTTTTATCGTAAGATATATGGAATATACGTCAGAAAATAACTTTTTTTTATCTCTTTCAATCTGGACTCGCAGAATATGTTACCAATAGAACGATTGTCGATGTGATTACGAAAATAAATATATTGTATGAAAGGAGTTTATATAAAACGACGATTGTTATAATGATAATCCACTGAAATGTTTACCTTCAGTTTTTGAAGACGACAACATGGTTATATAAACGCGAATCAATCAGTGTATTTGTGAATGTTGTCGATTTAGCTAGACATTTGTCTTAAGAAACTTCTGTTTCAATTAGAAATCAAAATTTGTTTGTACAAACTTCATTTTTCCAAAAATAAGATGAGATTCGTCTTTAGAAATTTTGTTTTTCAAAAAGCAAACCAAACTTTGACTTCGGGAATTGCCATTTCGATAAAAAACAAAATTCGTCTTTAGAAACTTCGTTTTTCGAGAACAAAAAAATATTGTCACAAGAGGCTTTCTTCTGCAATTAGAAACCAAATTTTGTTTGAAGAAACTTTATTTTTCAAAACAAACCAAAATTGGTCTTCAGAAACTTTGTTTTTCAAAAATAAACCGACATTTGGTTTTCAGAACTGTCGTATTCGAAAAAACAAACGAAATTTGTTCTGTTTTTTCCAAAAATAAATTGTCAGTTATCATAAAAAAATGTTTGTGGATTTCTAGGAACCAGATATAAGTGGACTTAGGGAGAGATACATAACATATAAGAAAAATAAGATCTAAGATTATTTTATTCATCAAACTATACATGTGAACGTCCATTTTCAAAATAAAATAATTTCGACTATCAAATCAACAATAGATTGTATTCAACGATCTAATTTAATGAACAGTTACAACAAAATTAATAAAAACGTATACAACGTAAAGTTTTACACTCCGTTAGACATAAAATATCCCCCAAAATAAAATACGTTGTCGTTTTACAGAATTTTTCATTGGAGTGGGTGCTCCCACAAGTACCTAGCCTGACCTAGACATGTCTACTCCTTAAATTTTAAGCCACTTTTCTGGACATTCGAATTTCATTGTGTAATGAAACGCTTTGGCATATCTTGACAATCAAAACGATTACCACTCGAATAATCGATCATAATCGATTTTTAGCCAATTACGTTTCTCAATTCGTAAAACTGATTGATTTATTATGTTTCAATATTTGTTGTATAAAATTTAATATTCAAACTTCCTATTGGATACTGTTTGTTTTATTAGGGGTTCGTGATGTTTTTTTATGACTTTTCTAATTTTTTAGACCTTTTAATATGTTCATACTTCTAAATTTTCTTGATTTTTGGAGTCTTATCTTTAAAAAACGTCAATTTTTTATTAGTATTTCAAAAATTAAATTGAAATAATGTCGAAAAATAGACGAACATCAAACTAAATATGTAGTTAGTAATAAAAATTTAATAAAAGAACGTCTATAACATACAAAAATATACAAAAACAAAAAAAAATGAACGAGTAAGTCTTACTTTAAACAAAGTCAAAGAAAAATATTTAACAGTGTAAAATTTATTTTAAAAAATGGTACTTTCGTTGTTGTTGAGGTCCAACCTAAAATTCATCACCCTCTATATGTTGAGAACGATAAGAAAATCAAAAACAATTGCTCATAATGGATATAACAAATTTTTAGAAAAATATAGAAAACGCGCACCGATTCACATAAATTTGCTTTTTTTATGGTTCACGCGCCCTTTTTGCATTTATTTTTTACGATACTTTTTCATTTAGAGTTGATTGGTTCGTGTTTATTTAGACATCTTTTTGTAGTGAGAGGAATAAATATGCATTTTAGATAATTGAAAATGTAATAACAAAACTGATATACATTTTATCACAAAAAAACATTCAAAAACTTAAGTTTCGTGATACGGCAACACTGATGTGAATATGTCAAATCTGTCATTGTCATCATAAAGTTTGACATTTGTAATGGCTAACTTGTTGTTTACTACGATTTTCGACGTAGATTAAACTAACTACAGAATGTTGATGAATTCGCTGATGAAACCAAATCTCGAGGGCGTTGTTATGAACCCACGTTTCATCTATAACATATAAAACGGTTTTATTTATGTGAAACATTGTTAAACGCTTGATGGAAACATCTTCGCGTCGATGGTTTTGTTTCAATGTCCGCAAACACGGCATCCATCTTGTACACAACTTTCTAATGTCACAATTTTCAGTTAAAACACGATGTAAATGTCGAGTATGTTTGCTATAAATAAACTGAACGATCCACGAGATTTCAGACAGTTTTATAGTCAATATCCCACGCGAAATTTCCTTCTCACTTCTAAAACCTAAAACCTAAAACTTCGCTATACATAATTTTCTCTAGCTAGTATCTATAAGATACAAAGAATGAATGTTACAACTGGACGTAAAAGTGCTTTTTACGACCCCTGATATTAAATAGAATCATACAATGCCGAGTTCTACGTTTAAAAACTACACGGAGAGAAATGTTGAAAAACTAATCATTTTAATCGAATGATTTATTCGAATGATTTATTCGAATGACTATGGTAGAAACGGTCTAGAAACAAACAAAACATCATAGAAAAGTAGAAAAGGAAGTTTCAAAATGCATCTAAATAGAAAAATAACAAATAATAGTTAAAACTAATAAAAATTTGACCGATATTTTATCAAATTGCTCTTTTGTTAGGTTAAGTTGTATGAAATTCATATTATTCATCATATCTCGTATACGAATGAATTTTTTTTTATATCTATTGATTGCATTATAGATTTTAAACCACGCAGAACATTTTATAAAGAATAATTTTTTTCGTAATAACAACAATAAAAAATAAAAAAGATAGAGTTGGTAATTTAATTTGTTATATGTTTCTCAGTGTACTTTTATATAGAACATGGAAATTCGTAATAAAAGTTGCAGCAGACGGTGGTAGAATGAAACTGTTAAAGTAACGGCGATGTTCAGAAACTATAATTTTGTATAATGTTCAAAAAAAAACAACTTTTATATATATATATATATATATATATATATATATATATATATATATATATATATATATATAAATAAATTTAATCATACAATTTAACAAATTAAAGTTATTTATTTGAAAAAATGATTATTAATAATAACAGTATGAGCTCTAATAGTAACTATTTAAACATCTAAATTTTCGGAATCATTGTCTGGTTTTTCTTCACGATTAGAAGTATCGACAGCGTCTTCATCGAAAGCTAATTCTAGTTGAGGTATTGTCGTATCTTCGTTATCGTTTTCAATAATAGTACCCAGTTTGAGATCTCCTTGTTTACAACTAGAAGGTTCGCTTAACATGATAGGTACATTCAAATCTCCAACGCTTCTTTCAACTGGACTCACGAATCTAACGGTTTTCTTCGATTTAGCTATTATCGGTTTATCAATGTCGGTCAACGTGGAATTCACCAACTGATTCTTCTTTATGGATTTAGCGAAATTACTATAATGTGAAGGTAATTTACGGATTACGCACTATTTACTTTTAGTTACAATGATTGAATCTTTGGTATTACGACTTTTTTTACGTAAAGAATGTATTGGTGGTACTCGAGGTTATTTCTCAAAAAGTACTATGGGGAATGTACATTCCGTTTGCGTGGAAGTATCTCTGGTTCTTCTTCTCAATATATTCATGTTCATTATTATAGTAAACGAATCAGTAATTATGACAGGTGTCAAAACAGATCTGTCAATTTGATAAATAAACTGTCAATTATTGTTGTAGAACTAGATATTAGAGTGTGGGTTTTTTCACGTAAAAAACAAATACAAATTTCGATTAAATTTTGAGTTTGTGTGAAAAAAATGTGGAAATAAAAGTTATAGATATTTTAATTTTTCACAACTTTGTCATTTAACTTTTTTCTATAAGACTTCTATAAGACTGCCAGAAATCGAGATAAACCGTTTTTCATCGAACTATTACTTTTTTTGTTCCAAAAATTATCAACCAAGATTTATGTGTTGATGATTTGTAAACTTTTAATACGAGGGCGGTTCGAATATAAGGTAATAACTTTGAATGGTTACATATTTTTGGGATTTCTTCAGAAGGTTTTTGATCCTTGGACAACTCGGACAAAATCCTCCATCAAGCTTCAACTTCTTCACGAGCTCTTAAGAGTAGATTCGGAGAGACGTTTGGAGTTTTGTCAAATCTTCATGAGGAATTATGATGAAAATCAAATATGGAATTATCTTAAATTGTTTTTGATGCAATTATTCAGAAAAAAATCCTGAGAAAAAAATCGTAGATGAACTTGAGATTTTTAGTTGGAATTCAACTAGTTTTGTTGGTATTTATTGGAAACTTTTTAGTGTGAAAACTTTCTAATTCTCGTGGTTAAGAGACGACGCGTTTGGGGTAAATAGTCAGACCGAAAATTACGAAGTTTAAAGAACGAAGTATGTTTTCACGCCAATTACAATTGTCTACAACTTCATATCATACTCCAAAATGTTCATTATGTAGTTATATCTTTTCACTTTTTACTGTTCTGTAAAGGAAAAAAAATCCTATTCTGTAGGATTAATTTATAGAAGTTTTTATGTAATTTCAATATCAAAAAAACACGTTTGCTTAGACCGTTCCATATATGTATGCAAATTAAATTAGTTTTTCACATAAAAACACAGTCAACCACTTTATTTTCATTTTTCTTTAATATCGTACAAGTTTATTTCAATTTTTTTTTTGAAAATAATTTTTAATATTTTCATAAATTTTCAAACATTACACCTCTAAATCAATTCAGAGCATTTTATAGTTTTCATTTTTCTGTAATTACTACAACTGATGATTAAAACATATACGTATTTAATTAGATCAGTTCCACGGACGTTTTTCTATAAAACGAGGTTATCAAAAAGGATGATCTAACGAGATAACATCTGTTATACTTCAGATCCTACTAAAACTTCTATCCTCTACTCTAATTATTATTTTCCTATCAAAATCTATCAACGTCTCCAACATAAAACAACACAATCATTTATTATTTGTTTGTTATCAACTAATACGTGGTTTTAGATCCAAATTTTAATATACTTTATGGAAAATGTTTCCACCTTAAGAACTAACCGTTTCTTCTAAAAACAAGCGATTATTGCTGAACATTTTCCTTCTGCAAGTGAAAATTTGAGATCGGGTCACAATAACAGTCGCGGAAGGCTAAATCTGGTTAATAAGGTGGTTGGTAAACCAATCCGCGAATAAATTCAAAGTACTTTCTTTTTCTTTTTTAATAAGATAATTGATAAACATAGTCTCCAAAAAAATGATCGTAATCTTTTTTCCAGCTAACTAAACTGCCTTCTTGAGCATTTCTACCGTTTAAAACCCACTGTCTTTATTATTTTTTCGTATTAGAAGTTTAGTAGTGGACTAAGTGTGAATCGTCATAAAAATGTTGCCTAAACTGCATCAAATAAGTATGAAAATGGTTGAAATTTACATCTTGTACTATAATCATTTAATTCCACTTAGAAAATCGATTATTTAAGTTGAACGCTACTCACGTGTATTTTCTAGTTATAAGATATGGCGCGATGCAAATTGAAAAAGTATATGTCATGTAAAATTGAAACTAGTCTACATCGTCTTTTGCTGACTGAAAAGGCGGTTCGAAAACGTGATAAAACTTTATGTTTATATATCAACGTCCTTGAATCTCTTTACTAAACTTTAGAAGAAAATATTCTTAAATACAACATCCTAAGAATTGAATTACAATGTTAGAACGTTCAGAGATGGATTAGCAAAAAAAAATAACCAAACCTGAAATATGACTTTAAGGAAACTATCAATGTATCAAATACTCTGGAAATCTGGGCAGAAAATCAAGCATTTTTCAATTAAGCAGCGATTAGAGCTCTAATATCTAACCTACTACCCTGCAATGGATTCGGGGACATACTGTATTAGAGGGTAACGAAATAACTGACAGAATCTCTAAAATAGTGGCGGGCATACCCTTTATAGAACCTGAATCCGTCTGTGGTATCAGCTATAGATCCATAGAGGAACCGTTGAAGATGGTGGTATATAGAAATTACTGGGACAATCTACGCAGGCAAAACTCTTCTGGGAAGTTAAAATCAGAGAAAATATGTCGAATGTAATAAGAAATACACCTAGAAGATGCTTGATGCTCTATATATATTCTCTGGAGGTGTCAGATACCACCAGGAAGCGTATGGAACAGAAGACGAGGATCTGTAGAAATCCCACATAAAGATTGGGTTCCTTTGTATGTATTTACATTAGTTATCTCGAAATCCGGGAGGCCACCATTCGGACTCCGGGAGTCCCTGGAGGATTTCAATACATTTATATAGCTTGTAGACTTTTAATACTTTTTTGGGGGGAAATCCATTTATTTTTATTAGTATAAAAAAGAAGAAGAATATTTCAAGGTTATAATAAGTATGTTGGATACAAATAATCAATTGTAATAAACAAAATGTTTTTTTGGGGTTATGTTAGGTAAATTTGACATTAACGCGTTTGTATGTCAAATATTGATATAAATTCAAAACCAATATGTCTAGGTTGAGAAAAGAGAAGCGTTGCTTTTGCGATGCAATTAAACCAGGCTCTTTGAGTTATAAACGTAAAATTATGGAAAATTTGAGAAACGATACACCCGCTACGGATAGTAATACCGATTGTAGTAGCGTCCCAACGAGTTCGAGCGCTCGAGATAATTCCAAACCAAAACCCGAAGCTACCAAAGAAGAAAACATCAAACATCGAAGTATGAAGAGATTTAAAATGCAATCTGACGGTGTTATTACATCTATTAATTGCGATACGTCTGAAGATAATGAATTTTCTTATAAAAAAGACAATGTTAAGGATAAAACTAAGAATAGCGAAACAGTTTTGTTAATTGAAGCACAAAATGTAGATATTCAGAATCATTATTATACAATTTCTTAAACTATTACGATTATTTGTATTACTAATAACTCCGGGAGTTTATTTTCAAGCCCTTTTCAAGGTATGTTCATCCTCAAACTTAAGCTTATTTACCAATACCTTCCATTTGTACCTATCCATACTTATTAACCTCTAGTTTCTCATCCCTTTTCTTTCCAAATCAATTTTCACACCATCTAATATCTTTGGATCATTATTCTCGATCATCCAACTTTTATTTTCATTCTCTTTTTTCATTGTTTCTTACATAAATGTAACCTAAACTTTTGACTTTAAACAGCCCCTCAAAAAAAATTCGCAAGCAATTAAATTTGGTCACTTATAACCTATTTCGTATTTTCCAAAATTTAAAAAAAACTCGGGGGGTACATGATATATTTTTGCTTAAAATTCGATTATAACAGACTAAAAAAATATTTTTCGTACGGATGTTTGGTACAATGAACTCTAGTTGTAAAAAAATCTGCGGGACTTTGAGCGGTAAGGGATTTTAAATTATTATAACTGTGTTAACGAGGGAAACTATTAGCTTTTGTATGCACAACTCCGCGCGCGATTTCCAAGGCTGTTGTGTCAGAAATATACCTGATCACAAAACTGAGTTTTCCAACTATTATATGTTAATAATCATGTCGGAGCTGTTGGGTTATAAAACGACGACGCGCAGTCATTACCATTTTTAAATTACCCAATCAAAAAGAAGAATTAAATAATTGACGTTTCTTGAACAGAAAGGATTTTTCAAATTTCGAAAATGTTCATTTGTGGACAATTTAAACCTACGAACTTTTGATTTGAGGTTAACTCAATAATTAAATCACCGCGCGTTGTTCAACACGATACATTTTGATACTGAATTCGAGATATGACGTTATTAATTTTTATTTTTGATAATGAGGACAGTTGAGCTTTTGGACTGTACAATTTATCTCGAAATAATGCTTGAAATTAATTAGAGGGAATCCAAAAGAGCTGATATCAGATCTCATCCTTTCAGAAAGCTTTCTTAAACACAGCTTCGTTTACCATGTGAATTTTTTTCCAAAAATAAATACAATAAACGGCTATAAAAATTGTTTGGATTGTCTTCCTCAAGTTGTTTGATCTTTAATTGACTTGTTTCACGATAAAAAATATTATTAAGGAGCTTTTATATTTTTTCTGGGAATTGTGATCAAATAACTCATAAATCGCGCGAAAAAGAATAAACAAAAAACAAACTTGATTTTGAATTTATAAAACTGTTCGTGCAATGACGAAAATCTCAAGAGATAATTAACGCTTCCCCGCGAACTGAAAAGTAAACAACTTTTCCAGGTAAACATCGAAATATTTAATTTTCAGAATCAGTTGATTATTCAAAAGTATGAATAAACAACAACAGTACACAAAAAATTAATTCCTTGGGGTAACTAAATCGAATAAAGTTACAATTGATTTTTTTAAAATTAGTCAGAGAAAACTTTGTAAGTAAATAAGTGAAGTTTCCGTTTGTTGATATATCATTGGAATGAATTTTACATTTAACGAATAGCACGTGTCAAATCGTTAAGCAAAAAAAGCGGGCATTTCAATTCGATAGAGCTTCGTAACAGAAATTTAACATTTCATAATAACTCTTGCGAATATTTTGTTCATCCCCAAAGAATATCGAGTTTGTGTGTAGTTTTGCCCGTTTCTCCAAGGATAAATTCGAAAGAGAATTCTCTCGTGTTTCAATACGAAATTAGTTGTAATGCAAATACAGTTTTATTATAAAATTTCGTTTCTATATACTTGTATTATACCAAATTTTAATCTCAAGACTTCCTCGAGGAGCTCCATATTCAAAGCATCTTATTGTTTCCCATATGGGATTTTAGGATGGGTCCAGTATAAGCCCAGACTTGGACCAAGTATCCTAAACTTGGTAGGACTGTGATTCAAACCTGGTTGGGCTAACGTATAACTATCATTTATGTATCCCAATAAAGTTGGGCTAAAGTATAACTATCATTTATGTATCCCAATAAAGTTGGGCTAAATTATAACTATTATTTATGTATTCCAATAAAGTTGGGCTAAAGTATAACTATCATTTACGTATCCCAATAAAGTTGGGCTAAAGTATAACTATCATTTATGTATCCCAATAAAGTTGGGCTAAAGTATAACTATGCTTTATGTATCCCCAGGAAGTTGGGCTAAAGTATAACTATCATTTATGTATCCCAATAAAGTTGTGCTGAAGTATAACTATCATTTATATATTCCAATAAAGTTGGGCTAAAGTATAACTATCATTTACGTATCCCAATAAAGTTGGGCTAAAGTATAACTATCCTTTATGTATCCCCAGGAAGTTGGGCTAAAGTATAACTATCATTTACGTATCCCAATAAAGTTGGGCTAAAGTATAACTATCATTCATGTATCCCAATAAAGTTGGGCTAAAGTATAACTATCCTTTATGTATCCCCAGGAAGTTGGGCTAAAGTATAACTATCATTTATGCATCCCAATAAAGTTGTGCTGAAGTATAACTATCATTTATGTATTCCAATAAAGTTGGGCTAAAGTATAACTATCATTTACGTATCCCAATAAAGTTGGGCTAAAGTATAACTATCATTTATGTATCTCAATAAAGTTGAGCTAAAGTATAACTATCCTTTATGTATCCCCAGGAAGTTGGGCTAAAGTATCACTATCATTTATGTATTCCAATAAAGTTGGGCTAAAGTATAACTATCATTTATTTATCCCAATAAAGTTGCTCTAACGTTTTTAATAAAACGATGTTATTCACTACGGATAACATATTGTGGTGTTTTATTCTAATATGATTGGAGGTTTTTAGTGGGGAGTATGGGACACCCAAAATGTTTTATTTTCATTGGTTGTTGTTGATTTATCTATGTCAAACGATTTGACCATACTTTCGTCCTTTTTTTTATTTGGTTTAACTCTTTTTACTTCTTTTTTATTTACTTAATGAGTCTTTCTCGCGCATTTTCAGTTTGGGGTTTAACGAAATGGGTCATGTGGATATTTTTTTCATTGCAATTTCAAATTAAACACTGTCTCAGTTCTACCATAAGATTACTTACTTTAGTAGTTATTTCCGACGCTTATTAAGGTGACCATCGTCATCGGAAAACCGTAAATTGGCCGCATTACAACGGGGTCCCTTATCAACTTCCAAACCTTTCCCGTTTTATAGTAAGATATATGGAATATACGTCAGAAAATAATTTTTTTTTTATCTCTTCCAATCTGGACACG
Source organism: Diorhabda sublineata (assembly GCF_026230105.1). Lineage (NCBI taxonomy): Eukaryota > Metazoa > Arthropoda > Insecta > Coleoptera > Chrysomelidae > Diorhabda > Diorhabda sublineata. The sequence continues at coordinate 6,758,943 of NC_079486.1, forward strand.
CAGAATATGTTACCAATAGAACGATTGTCGATGTGATTACGAAAGTAAATATATTGTATGAGAGGATTTTATATAAAACGACGATTGTTATAATGATAATCCACTGAAATGTTTGACTTCAGTTTTTGTAAACGACAACATGGTTATATAAACGCGAATCCATCAGTGTATTTGTGAATGTTGTCGATTTAGCTGAGGAAGCTGTACAAAGTCTTTTTCAAGATCAAAAATCGATAGTGATTCTACGAGGTCCAAATTTGATCAACTTTATCCAACAAAATCCGCACCTAGAGCAATTTCTCCAAGACTTATTCGACAGGTAGAGACTAGGGGATTACTATTAATGGGGAAGTGCAATTCCGAGGAATCAGCTACCAAGGCACATCTTTCCCGAACAGAACTTCATGATCAAAAAGGGTTCATCTTTTTCTTCTCGCATTTTACATAAGTATACAGTTTTATTTAGAACATGGTTCTGTTTTGTAGTTAAAACTTTCATTCCTTCGACGTAGAGGTGGTTTTCCTTTGGTTTTGTAACAATTTTGATAGATTCTTCTTTGAAACCAATTGGTGAGTCAAAAAATAGACTTTCGTCTTAAGAGACTTTCTGTTTCAATTAGAAATCAAAATTTGTTCGTACAAACTTCAATTTTCCAAAAATAAGATGAGATTCGTCTTTAGAAACTTTGTTTTTCAAAAAGCAAATCAAAATTTGACTTCGGGAATTGCCATTTCGATAAAAAACAAAATTCGTCTTTAGAAACTTCGTTTTTCGAGAGCAAAAAAATATTGTCACAAGAGGCTTTCTTCTGCAATTAGTAACCAAATTTTGTTTGAAGAAACTTTATTTTTCAAAACAAACCAAAATTGGTCTTCAGAAACTTTGTTTTTCAAAAATAAACCGACATTTGGTTTTCAGAACTGTCGTATTCGAAAAAACAAACGAAATTTGTTTATAGAAACCGTTTTTTCCAACAAGAAATTGTCATTTATCATAAAAAAATGTTGGTGGATTTCTAGGAACCAAAAATAAGTGGACTTAGGGAGAGATACATTACCTATAAGGAAAATAAGATCCGAGATTATTTTATATATCAAACAATACATGTGAACGTCCATTTTCAAAATGAAATAATTTCGACTATCAAATCAACAATAATTTTATCAACGAACTAATTTAATGAACAGTTACAACAAAATTTCTCTGTAACACAGTTTATAAAGCCGATGAGGAGGTTCACCTTTTGTTTTCCATTTCCAACTTTTTTCCCTCCACGCTTTTATTTATTTGGGAGGATGAATTAATAAAAACGTATACAACGTAAAGTTTTACACTCCGTTAGAACTTCATGTACGTCCTGGAAAAAAAGGAAGACATCAAATATCCCCCAAAATAAAATACGTTGCGAAAAATATTCCGAATAAAAAATCTCTCAACGAGGTCGTTTTAGAGAAATTTTCAGTGGAGTGGTAGCTCCCACAAGTACCTAGCCTGACCTAGACATGTCTATTCCTTATATTTTAAGCCACTTTTCTGGACATTCGAATTTCATTATGTAATGAAACTCTTTGGCATATCTTGACAAACGATTACCACTCGAATAATTGTTCATAATCGATTTTTAGCCTATTACGTTTCTCAATTCGTAAAACTGAATGAATTATTATGTTAATTCATTACATACTGTTTATACGAAATGTACAAGTTTATTTTCATATACAGCGTACTACAAGGGATTTATTTATAAAAAGCAGTGGCTATATAACCAAACAGACTAAATACATTGTTTACGCCGATATAGATTGACGCGCATTTCGATAACCAAGTTATATCATCTTCAGAAACTGAAGATAAACTGTTTATTCTAAGAGCATTTACGCCCTCGAAACCTCCCGCATAGATATCTGATTTTTCGAAAGCTTTGCCTGACCTTTGTATAAGTTTATTTAATTTCTTATTTTTTAGGCCTTTTAATATGTTCATACTTCTAAGTTTTCTTGAATTTTGCAGTCTTTTATTTTAAAAAACGTCAAATTTTTATTAGTATTTCAAAATTAAATTGAAATAATGTCGAAAAATAAACAAAAATCATACTATATATGTAGTTAGTAGTAAAATTTAAGAAAAGAACGTCTAAAAACGTACAAAAACAAAAATAAAAGTAACGTGTAAGTCTTACGTTAAACAAAGTCAAAGAAAAATATTTAACAGTGTAAAATTTATTTTAAAAAATGGTAGTTTCGTTGTTGTTGAGTTCCAACCCAAAATTCATCACCCTCTATATGTTGAAAACGATAAAAAAATCAAAAACAATTGCTCATAATGGATAGAACAAATTTTTAGAAAAATATAGAAAACCAAACATGTTTATCGGTTAAATAATCACTCCCCGATTCACATCAATTTGCTTTTTTAATGGTGCACGCGCGCTTTTTTGTATTTATTTTCTACGACACTTTCCAATTAGAGTTGATTGGTTCGTGTTTATGTATCCATCTTTTCATAGCGAGAGAAATAAATATGCATTTTGAATAATTAAAAATGTAATAACAAAACTGGTATACATTTTATCACAAAAAAACATCCAAAAACAATAATGTATGTAATATATAAAACATGGAAATTCGTAATAAAAGTTGCAGACGGTGGAAGAATGAAGCTGTTAAAGTAACGGCGATGTTCCGAAACTATAATTTTGTATAATGTTCAAAAAAAAAACAACAACTTATATATATAGAAATGTGAAAGGTCCCCGACACTGCCACACGACCAGTGGATTCCAAAGTGCAATAAACAATATTCACATAGTCAGCGGATTCCAAAATACGTATCAAATAAATATAAGTTCATTGCATTAAATTAGAGTTCATTCATTGTTTTGTTACTGTTCATTGTTAAAATATTGATTTGTCTGTAAAGTTATTTTCTGTACAAATTATAAGTCGTTTATTGTAAATAAAAATACTTTTTAAAAAAGTTAAAAGTGTCTTGAAGAACATTTCTGGCGCTGCGAACAGGATCAAATTCGTACAGAAACACAAGTTTTCCTGGTCAACTTTAGTTGTTAAACGAGACGATCCATCGAACCAAGGCGAGAAAAACGTAGTATGCAGAAGACATCACCAGTGATCATCCTCATTCCTCTTGTAAGTACAACATTCCTTTTCACCTTATTTATGAGCACTTTTAGCGATATTTCTGAAAGTAACTTACATTTATTATTGTCAAATCACTCTATAAACCCTTTGGACAGTTCTACTTCAGCTAATAGTTCTCGATTTTTTAAAAATCAAATTTTAAAAGTTCGTAACACTGCTAGCTTGAATATGTCTCTTCAAAACAATGTTATCTCCAGCCTCTGTGCCACTCTACCTGAATTTAGTTCGAAAGATAATCTTTCAACATTTATAAAATCGGTAGATAACTTAATTACGTTCCTTCGGTCACAGAATCTCACTCAATCTCAAGAATTCATATTAAATGCCAATATTATTTCTCGTATAAAAGGTGAACCTAGAGATTTTTTAAACTACTCAAATTTAACACTTTGGACTGATGCACGTCCAGCATTACTATCTAAATACGGAGATCGACGCTCCGAAGATATTTTACTAACTCAATTATCTACAACAGTTCAGTACGATAATGAGACGTATGACCAATATCATCAAAGAATCTCTAATAATTTAAATGATTTGCTTCAACACATAGCTATAATGATAATATAGAAACTGTAAATTTCAAAACCCCATACTTTAAAAATATTTCTCTCAAAACGTTTTGCACTAGCATTAACGAGCCATATTGTGAATATTTATCACATTTTCAAATAAATTCTCTCGATGAAGCCCTGCACAAATGTATCTCCTACGATAATCATAAAAATCAACAATTATATATGAACTTTTTGAGGAGTCAACAAAATAGAAGACTACCCTCTATCCAAAAATCAAAACAAAATTCTATTCCTTCAAACCACAATAGATTTAATCAAACTTTCACGCGAAACCCTATTATTAACCCAAGTCCCCCACGAAATAACTCTTTTTCAAATATCCTTATTTCTCCCATAAATAGAATCCAAAATAACCACCCCTTTAGAAAAAACCAAAGTTTCACTAGATCTCAGCCTAATAATACTTTTGGTAATAACCATACATTTAATAATCCATCTACCAACAATTCTTTTGGAAATAATCCAAACCCCCTTGCTCCACAACACCAAAGAAATTCTCTAACTACTCGAAATGTCCCACAACCAATGAGTGGTGTACAAAGTATTTCTAGTAGAAATCAACCAATGAGTACTTCCACGAGAAAAACTTTTAATTTTAATGTTGATTCCCATCAAAATGAATACTTCAACCCTAACGATACTTTAGACTTTGACGATACAAATGACAATTTTGAAAACGAAAATTCTCATCCAGACGTCCAGGTCGAAAATTTTTACGAAGCCACTCACGAAGCACCAAGTCAATCACAACTTTTCACAAGAAACCAGCAAAGTAATTCTATTAGGAATAGTTCATCCAACCATAATTCAAAACCAAGAAATTAGGAGAAGTAGCATCTTAATGACAAACGAGCCAATTACTATAGAAGGAATACGATACAATAAGAAAATTGTGCAAGAAATTACAGTGCCGCAAGTAGTCCCAATCAAGCTGCATCCGAAACACGAAATTATGCTAGAAAAACTCCAAATCCCACTCCTGCCGCAATTTTCCACAGGACTCAGTATTGTTTCTTTAATTACAATTTTGATTATTTTAGCCATTTTAATAACAGTCTCTGTAAAGAAACGAAAAAGAATTTCCAGATTCTTATATGGTCCCAAACTACAACCCACTCAAATCCAGATTCTCAAGATTTGTTCTCAGAGACTTCGAGGACGAAGTCAACACCAAAGGAGGGAGGAGAAATGTGAAAGGTCCCCGACACTGCCACACGACCAGCGGATTCCAAAGTGCAATAAACAATATTCACATAGTCAGCGGATTCCAAAATACGTATCAAATAAATATAAGTTCATTGCATTAAATTAGAGTTCATTAATTGTTTTGTTACTGTTCATTGTTAAAATATTGATTTGTCTGTAAATTTATCTTCTGTAGAAATTATAAGTCATTTATTGTAAATAAAAGTACTTTTTAAAAAAGTTAAAAGTGTCTTAAAGAACATTTCTATATATTTAAATAAATTTATTCATATTATTTAACAAATTAAAGTTATTTTTTTGAAAAAATGATTATTAATAATAACAGTATGAGCTCTAATAGTAACTATTCCAACATCATCTACATTTTCGGAATCATTGTCTGGTTTTTCTTCACGATTAGAAGTATCGAAAGCTAATGCTAGTTGAGGTATTGTCGTATCTTCGTTATCATTTTCAATAATAGTACCCAGTTTGAGGTCTTCTTGTTTATAACTAGAAGGTTCGCTTAACATTATAGGTACATTCAAATCTCCAACGCTTCTTTCAACTGGACTCACGAATCTAACGGTTTTCTTCGATTTAGCTATTATCGGTTTATCGATGTCGGTCAACGTGAAATTCACCGATTGATTCTTGTTTATGGATTTAGCGAAATTACTATAATGAGAAGGTAATTTACGGATTACGCACGATTTACTTTTAGTTATAACGATCGAATCGTTGGTATTAAGACTTTTTATACGTAAATAATGTATTGGTGGTACTCGAGGTAATTTCTCAAAAGTACTATGGGGAATGTACATTCCGTTTGCGTGGAAGTATCGCTGGTCCTTCTTTTCAATATATTCATGTTCATTATTATAATAAATGAATCAGAAATTATGACAGGTGTCAAAACAGATCTGTCAATTCTGATATATAAACTGTCAATTATTGTTCTAGAACTAGATATTAGAATGCGGTTTTTTTTACGCATAAAGCAAACACAAATTTCGATTAAATTTTGAATTTTTGTGAAAAAAATTTTGAAATAAAAGTTATAGATCTTTTAATTTTTTACAACTTTGTCATTTAACTTTTTTTTATAAGACTTCTATAAGACTGCCAATAATCGTAATAAACCGTTTTTCATCGAACTATTATTTTTTTTGTTTCAAAAATTATCAACCAAGATTTATGAGCTGATGAATTGTAATCTTTTAATACGAGGGCGGTTCGAATATAAGGTAATAACCTTCACTAGTTACATATTTTTGGGATTTCTTCAGAAGGTTTTTAATCCTTGGACATCTCGGACAAACTCCTCCATCAAGTTTCAACTTCTTCGCGAGCTCTTAAGACTTGATTCGGAGAGACGTTAGTGATTCTAGAATTACTGAGAATATCGACAATACTCCATCTATTAGTATAACAACCAATAATATGAGTAGTTCAATTGATTGTTCGCCAAATTGGACATTGATCGCTGATTCTTCACAATTGCAACCAGATTTTGTGAAATTAGGATAAAACAATTGAATTACCTATGGAAACTCTAGTTAGAAATACACTTTGATTAGATAAAGTTCGCCAAAAGCTCCGGGATTAGAATGTTCTATGACTTGTTCAATAACCGTCGATCAGATCCAGGTATTTAAATTTCTATAGATAGTGAATATTCATATCATTATATTTTTAATTTGGATTGTAAATAAAGTGAATTTGACTCATATTTTGGATTGATTGATGTCTTATACCATGTTATTTTCAAACTAAAACTATTTAGATGATGTTTCTGATTGCCATTGAATAGGAGAATTTTTCAGAAAATCGGAAAGTTTTGGAATTAAGAAAAGTTACTTCACACACTGACACTAAATATCTATAGGCTTCTACAATATTTTTGCCAACAAAAACGAATCGAAAAGAGTCTAGATTTTTTCACAATAATGGCAGATGAAAATGAGTGGAATAATTAAGAAAGTCCAAACCAGAATTTCCAAGATTTAACCTCTTGCAGTATACAGCAACTGTCCATATTTCCGATTGAATTGAGCCAGGTAAATATAGTTCAAAGACACTGTGTAAAACAAGGTGTATAGAAATGCTCGAAGCAGTGTTGACCTTAATGAAACAACTTCCTGCACTCCCCGCTCTTCTAGAAGCTCTTGATAGTTTAACGGAAGGTAGAGGAAGTAATGAATGTGCTTTTCTGCACTCTATTCTGTCGTAAGAGTTTTCATTCAGTGTCTTAGTTCTGTCTGAGAAACTTGGAATAACTTTACCTTCAACTCCTACTAGAGTACATGGATGTGCACATAGCTTCTCAACTCAGATACAGAAAATTCGGGAAAAATGAGTCAATATTTGTCCATACTTTTATCCGTTACATCTACAATTTTTCTTGAAATAGGGTGTCTAGTAAAAATTGAAAGTCAAGTACTAGTCTCCCGATTTTTCCAGGTTATCACATTTTCACAGTCGAAATTTCGTCAATGTACTATCACCCTTCTATTATGATGATAATTAATTTTAGAAAATACAAGTATAATACAACAACCAAATTTTTTTAGTTTAAGTAATTCTTCACTAACTGCTGTTTTTGAGTCTCCAAAAATTTTCAATCTATTCTTTTTAAGATACGCAACAATATTGTACCCTAATTGTGGCGAAAAAAAATGTTGAGAATCTTCGATTTGTGCATCGAAATTATGCGAAAAAAATTACTATTGAAAAATAAATAAAATTGATTGGCTTGGACAAAAAAAAATTATCGGCTTGACAGTTGAATAATGAATTTAGTCATATGTATTTATGAAATTTTTGTGACAAATGAAATTGGGCATCAAATTGACGGAAAGGGGCATACATGTTTGGCTCTGCGGTTAACGTGTTAATCATGGAATTACTCATATTTATGATGCTTTAAGACAATATAATTGAATTTTTTTTTTTGAAATTTAAGGAAAAGGCATGAAAATGATAAAATTTGGCATAAATAATGATTTGCATAAAACTAATGAAAAAATAGGATTTTTCAACAAACTTTATTGAGAAAATTAAGAAATTGTTATTAAAAATTAGAACGGAAATTTGCATTCCGACAGAAAATTCCTTTAAAAATCACGACATCGCCATTAAAAAGTATCTTTCTGCTACTCTCCTTATACTTCGTCCACGTTCTATTCTTTATCCTCCTCTACTTCTTACTTCTCCTCTTCTTCTTGTTCTTCGTAGTCTTTGTTTGATTGTAACAGTGACAAATTGACAAGTATAAAAGAAACATTAAGAAAACGAATGGCAATACCAATACTGACAACTCCACATCAGATAATACTTCGAATGGCTAATGAAAATGCTTATAGAAAACAAAATTGTTAAAGTGAATCGAATAATAGAGGTAAATATTTAAATACAATAAATATATGTAAAAACTTATGGTATACATGTTGATTGGTTGATTGTACAAAGAATCGACACTGAGGACATACACACAGCTGCCCAAAATTTGTTAAATGAACATATCACGAAAGTAAAAGAAGATAAGAGAATACTTACATTGAGAAATCCAAGACATGTACTACTACTTTTACCACACTTACTATAACACTGTCTGACGCCTGTTTCGATGTTCTCCGTTAGTCTCTATTGTTTTGTACAAAACAAAAAAATATTACCGAGTATAATTTCATTTAAGATAGTCAGTTGATTGAATTAGTAAACTCACTCTGGCATTGAACAAAATATGTACTTTGATCCATTTGGACTATTTCTTGAAAGAAAGACTACTATTACTCAGATTGAATTAGAACAACTTCCAAATTCAGTGGTAAGTTCAATAATTACTCATCTTTTACTGGATACTGTGGACAATTTGAATCTTGGTATCTCTTAAATAAATCCCTACAAATCATATGATTTTATATAAAACCCCGTTGTTATGAAAAAACCACTTTCGAGTAGATAAACTCAAATATTTGAGATCACTAAAATCCTTTTCGTAGAAAATATGCATTGTTTTAATTTTTGTTTCCGCTCTAACTCCTTCATCATTTCCAAGTCGAACAACATTACTAACTAATTAAACAATACGATAGGATCGGGAAATATAAAAAGCTTTTCTTAGGTGATGAGATGTTTAAAAAATGTTTTTAAAGAATTTGAATTTTAAAAATCTGTCCCCACTTTCATGAATAAATTCAAGGTATTTTTTTTTGTAAATTAGTTTTTCCTTGTCCTTGCAAAATGAAGTACCCAATAGGTCCATGTATTCATGTTTGTTTCCTGTTGGAAATTTTTTATTGGAACCTCAATATCAGTGACATCATTAGAACATTTTTCTTATTGGTTATAAGAGTCTCACTCTTGGAAGCCCTTAAAGTTTCAGATGAATGTAATAATTCAATTTAGGAAAATTTAGATGAAGCGTCTCTTTCATGCATTGTTGTAAAATATAGAATATTCAATAAATATGCATGGATATGATTTACACAAGCTAAATGCTTTTAAGACGTTGGCAATATCTAATACTAATGAATGAATCACCTCTTTCCAAATAGTAATTACAAAGCCAGATCGATGAGTCCATCACTTTTTGATTTTCCCACCTGCCAACTGAAACGGCCAAAAAATTGCTAACAATAATTTATTGAAACTGCTTAAGTTATTTAAACAACTTTTTTTATAAACATTAAATATATTGATTAAATCTGAATTAACTAACTGTCAAAAAAGAACTCGCGTGAAGAACAGCAAGGGCACGGAGGTAAACGTATCAATAGTTTTGGAGCTCAACAAGATTTGAAATTTTTATAAAAAAATTCATGTATATCTTATATGAATGAATAATCTACATACCTTCAATTTCAAACACATATATAAACATTTTTCTTCAAAACAATTAGAAAACACAATTAAGATTTTTACTTCAACAAACGGTTTGTGATAACCTTTTCAGAATGTAAATAAATGATTCTGTTAATTTAAAACGGTCGGTTAAACTTACATTCTGGTCCACATTTCTTAGAAGCACATTTTAAGCATTCTCCAAAGCAACCATGACATCTTAAATTCAAGCAGTTACAAAGATCCATTTCTGATTTATTTTCATAAGATGTTGCCGGCATTGCTGCATCAAACGGGATCGATGTTCTTCGTGGAAGAATATCGTTATTTTTCTTCAATTTGTACACTACTGTCTCTGAATGTTAAAAGACTTGCAGAACCATATCGAAATGGTTTTTTTCATTTATTTCAATCTGTGTCTTATACTGATTCGATGTCGGTAGACTTGCGGAATCAAGTCGCCATGATCTTTCTCTATTTATATCAGTTTGTGGATAATTTTGACTGGATGCTGTAGATCTGACGGATTTAAATCGGATTAATCTTTTTCTTGAAAGCATCTTGTGAGATTTTCAGTTTGTGGTTTTGTTGTAAGTGGGTATAGATATGGAGGGCTAACGTTTTAATGCAGTTCTCTGACTCCTCTGGATAATAGCGGGATTGCGGAATTATACCGAGGCATCTTAACTAGACATAATTTTTTCCTTGGAGGTTTATCGTTATTTTCCTCTTGCGGTATTAAATTGGATTGATGTTCCTAGTTGAAGGTTATCGTTGTATTTCCCAATCTGCACAATAGTCTTTTCTCTATGAATGTTGTTAGACTCGTAGCTCGAATCGAAATGGTTTTTCTTCATTTATTTCAGTTGCTGTCTCATTTTTACACGTTTTTTGTAAACTTGTGGTTTGACAGTAAACCTCAATGTTGTCAAATATTTATTTATAAATCGTAATATAATTAAAATCATTATGATCTGGCTTCAGTTCTCACTAAATTTGGTTAATGGGCAATATTTTCCACAAGTAATCTAAACAAAAATAATTTCAAGACCAAGAAAATAATTTTGTTTTTGGGCAAAAAGTTATGTTAAATTTGGGGGTAATAAACCGGGTACTTCTTGGCAGTATTTAGGTTCAACATCTGAAAGGTATTTATTGTCTGTTGGAAAAATGTTGTTAATGCATACTTATTGCAGATTTTGTAGTTTACATCAGTCTGAAAGATTCGCTTTCACTCATCTGAAACTTCTTCTTCTGCTTCTGAAAGTATGAACAACTCTTGTAACCAACAAGAAAAATGTTCTTATAATGTCATTGGTATTAAGGTATTTTGTTGATATTATATAAGCTGGCCAAAAAAATAATGTTTTCAAATTTTATTGCATTGCATTTTTACTCATGAATCACTTCTTCACAACGATTGTGATGTAGGAATACGATAAAAATACCTATTTTTCCCTAAAAACTGAAAAATAACAAAACTGCAGCATAACAATAAATTTAAAGGCATTTGACATTGAACAGAAAAAGAATTTAGCCAACGGCGATTGATAATACAGTGAAGATTGTAAATTTCATTAAGTCGCAGCCTAAGCAATCCCGACTTTTTGCCATTCTGTGCGATGAAATGAGTGAAAGTGCTGTCAAGATTGTTTGGGCTTGTTAATGAATTATGATTGTTTTTGTTGTAAAATTACGCGATGAGGCATAATTTTATCTTCTTTATTTCCTTATTTCTTGTTCTTTCTTTCTTCATTTTACACTTTTGACTTTTCTGTTTCTTGTTTTTTGTTTTCAGCATCATTTTCCTAATCATGGCTCTTCTTCACATTACTTTCATCTTGTTTTTGACTACTGCTTTTCTCATAATAATATTAGAAGTCAAAATATACATTATTCGAGTATCCTATTATGTAGAGTTTTGTAAGTAACTAATTTAACCATATGACTGGAATGGGGAAATATGAAAAGCTTTACTAAAAATTGAAACTAAGACTAATATATCACTTGAACAATATCTAAACACTCAAAAATATTTCACTCCAACAAATCTATTCAAAATGCTTTTTTAGTATTTAGTAAACAAAGGCAGCCATTTTATCGCAAACGAATACAGATACATAACGATTTTGGTTAGCTTATTTATTTTCATAAACTTTTTCATCAAAATTAGTTTCTTGGTCTTGAAAATATTTTTATTTAGGAAAATAACGATAAACCTCCAAGGAAAAAATCATGTCTAGTTAAGACAGTGGAGTCAGAGCACTGAATGAAAACGTTAGCCCTCCAAAAAAGAAGAAAGTAAGATTTGATCTCGAAAATATATCTATTTTCACTTACAACAAAACCACAAACTGAAAAATCTGACAAGATGCTTTCAAGAAAAACATTAATCCGATTTAAATCCTTTAGACCTACAGCATCCAGTCAAAATTCTCCACAAACTAATATAAATAGAGAAAGATCATGGCGACTTGATTCCGCAAGTCTACCGACATCAAATCTGTATAAGATACCGATGGAAATAAATGAAAAAAACCATTTCGATATGGTTCCGCAAGCCTATTACCATTCAGAGACAGTAGTGTACAAATTGAAGAAAAATAACGATATTCTTCCACGACTAACATCAATCCCGTTTGACGCAGCAATGCCGTCAACATCTTATGAAAATAAATCAAAAATGGGTCTTTGTAACTGCTGGAATTTAAGATGCCATGGTTGCTTTGGAGAATGCTTAAAATGTGCTTCTAAGAAATGTGGACCAGAATGTAAGTTTAACCGACCGTTTTACATTAACAGAATCATTTATTTACATTCTGAAAAGGTTATCACAAACCCTTTGTTGAAGTAAAAATCTTAATTGTGTTTTCTAATTATTTTGAAGAAAAATGTTTATATATGTGTTTGAAATTGAAGGTATGTAGATTATTCATTCATATAAGATATACATGAATTTTTTTATAAAAATTTCAAACCTTGTTGAGCTCCAAAACTATTGATACGTTTACCTCCGTGTCCTTGCTGTTAATAAAAAAAGTTGTTTAAATAACTTAAGCAGATTGAATAAATTATTGTTAGTAATTTTTTCGTGTATAGATATAGTAATAATAGTAATAAAACAACACTGCCTATTGACATGTGCAGTGTTGCCGTTTCAGTTGGGAGGCGGGAAATTCAAACAAGAAAAGCCTTTTACATTAGCCTACAGAATGTTGTTATTGAGTAGAGAGTGAGTTTACTAATTCAATCAACTGATGATCTTGAATCAAATTATTCTCGGTAATATTTTTTTTTGTACAAAACACATAGAGACTAATGGAGAACATTGAAACAGGTGTCAGACAGTGTAAAAGTGAGTGTGGTAATAGTAGTACATGTTTTGGATTTCTCAATGTGAATATTCTTCTAGTATCTTTTAAGGACTTTTACTTTTGTGAATTGTTCATTTAACAAACTTTGGGCAGCTGAGTGTATGTCCTCAGTGTTGATTCATTGTACAATCAACCAATCAATATGTATATCATAAGTTTTTAGATATATTTATTGTAATTAAATAATTACCTCTATTATTCGATTCACTTTCCCCATTTTGTATTCTATAAGCATCTTCATTAGCCATTCGAAAGTATTATCTGATGTGGAATTTTCAATATTGCCAATCATTTCCATAATGCTTCTTTGACACTTCTCAATTTGTCACTGTGCAATCCAATTCAGGTTTGAGTTTAATATTGTAGGTATCTTCGGTTCCATTTTCCATTTCTTCACACCTATACAATTCGAAATTATGTATGATTGTAACATTCAAGTTCAGTTCAAATGATAAGCATTCTCACCTCTTATTTGAACTTATTCTTAAAGTCTCACTCACTAATGAAAACATCAATTTGTGGTGAGCAAAATAGACAAGCTACAATTGCATCATATCGCCTATTCACATTGACAGCTAGCTAAAAAAGGATCAGAACACTCTCTAGGGTAGAATCTGAAGTTTCATTCACTGAAAAGAAAATAAAAAAATCGCTCAATTTAACAGTTACAGTTTTGAAAAAAAAACTTTTCACATCAACTTAATGAAAGTACTGAAGTTGCTTGCTAACTTGCTGACTTTTTGCTATTCTGTGTGATCAAATGGGAAGTGAGCAAAAAGCATTCCTGCTTCATTGTGAAGTACGGTGGCTCTCAAGAGGTAAAGTGTTGTCAAGATTGTTCAAGCTTCTTAAGGAAATAATATTGTTTTTGTTGGAAAATCACAATAGGTCAGAAATTTTTCTTTTTGATTTCCTTATTTCCTGTTCCTTGTTCTCCTCAATATTATTTTACACTTCTCACTTTACTGTTATTTGTTCTTTGTTTTCAACATCATTTTCCTCATCGTGGCTCTTCTTCACATTACTTTCATCTTGTTTTTGACTTCTGGTTTCTTCATTATCTTTTAATATCCTAGTTATTATTTTTATATCATGTATTTCAATTTTATTCCAGAGCCGATATCCTTTCTAGTATCTTCGCCAAATCCTCGCATCTGAGCCAAATACACTTAGATTTCTTAGTGTCCAAGGTTTACCCTCAATCCAATTTTCCATTAAGTTATGGGAAGTTTGCTGGAGTATAATCAAGAATAGTACCTCATTTTTTTATATATTCTTTCATTCGTTTACTCGTATATTCTCCATTATTTCCTATCTTACTTAATGAACTTTTGTATCAAATTTAGTTTCAACCATTTTTATGTATTCTATTATCCAGTCTGACACTTAACTTTTGTGTTCCAGTGAAAATATTATCACATTCTGAAGAAAGCATTCATCAAAATGTTTGTTTCCAATACCTTTTACGCTTATGTCACGTTTTGTAGATTTCATCATGCTTTGATCTTCTATCGCTTATGAATACAGATATATTGAATGTCATTTCTCTTATAGATAAAGCTGAAAAATTTTTGAGTGACCTTACCTTTTAATTGTTCTGTATCTCCTTGATACAGCTTAGACAATTTTTCAAATATTTCATCATTTACCAGTACAGCTCATAATATGTGTTATGTATGTATGTACAAATGTATGTTTTTATATATTCATAATCATGAATACTACTCGGTACGTATGCGGTTTATAACCAAGCCCATAATTCTATATGCTTTTAAAGTTATTCCATTTATGTTACAGTTTCCAGAAAAGTTTTTTGTTCTAATGAATTTTCGTTTTTAGTTTCGTAATCCGAATTATTTATTTATACAGTGAAAAGTCTCGGACCTATAACTTGTTGTTTTTAGTATTATTAGAATAAAAATATCCTTTTTATTGTTATAACTTAATATAAAGACAGATATGCAATAACCTAAACTGTCTAATATCACTAGGAGCCAACTTCACAGCGTACTAGCATGTTGCCATTTTAACTTTCAACACAAAAAATATTCTATGCAACGTTGTAAAATATTATTTTTGTTATAATACGTTGTCTAACATATACTGTAATAACATTGTATAAAGAATATTCTTTATACAATGGTTATACTATTATTACTCATATAGGTAAGACTCCTATATGGACAGTTGGTATTACATATATGTCTACATATTTTCATTTTATTTGTTTCAGATAGTTAAATCATCGTAATTATAGCGGTTTTATTTCGTGATGTACAACGCGAAAAATCGTTTTTTTCTTAAATATACCAAAAGATATCATCAATTGATGATTTCGATTGGTTAACGAGATAAACATTTCAAAGTGCTTAAATTTCAAAAGTCAACAATTGTCAAAAATATTTTTTTATGTGAATGAAAGTAAGACGGTTAATAAGTGTTATTTGTATATTAAAATTGTAGAAGTTTTAAAATGCCGTCGACTTTGAGTAAAGAAACCAATTTGTATTACAAAAATTTGGTAGTGACAAAATTCAATAACTGGTTGAAAATGGTTAAGGAGAAGAAAAAACAAACTTATCGAAACCAAAACTCAACGGTATTGCTCCAAGCTCCAAAGGAGGAAAAAGATGCTAACGATACGAAGATTATCGTGACTCCTGCAGATAAGTTCGATGCATCACCACCAATGAACTGTAGCGACGCCAATTCCAAGGAAGTTCTAAACAGAAAAGATGCGAAAGAGGAGGAACATATGGATTTTTTGAACGAGAGCTTCTACGAGAAAATGAGATTACTTCAAGAATGCAGAAACGTCGGTCTCTACGTGTATTGCGACTCTTGCGATAAGTATAGATACCTGCCCGACGTGAAAGATCCCCTGGATCTATCTGACAAATGGTATTGTTGGATGAATCCAGATGGGAGGTATAATAGATGCAAAATCAAGGAAGAATCGATCGACGATAAAGAAAAGGAGCTGATGATATTTAATATATATAACGCGGGTAGCATCGTCTGGGCGAAATTCGAAGGTTATCCATGGTGGCCGGCTATGGTGGAAGATGATCCGGAAATCGAGAATTATTTTTGCTTGAAAGATTCCTCAGAACCGGTAAGTCTAATATTTCTCTTGGTCACTTTCATTAGGTTAGTGTTCTAAGTACCATTTTTTTAGTTCATGTCACGTACAGGATGATTTTGTTTTAATATCGAAATTATTAAGTTACCTTATATACAGGGTGATTTTTTTACTTATTCCAATATTTCATTTGGAGTGGAAATCGAAATAAATTTCAAGTTACCTTAAATAGAGTGCGATTCTATTTATCAACTGAAAGTGGAGAGTGGGAAATTTGTAAACTCGTATACAGCTTTATTTTTTTTTTTTTTTTAATTTGTAAATTTTGATGGCCATATACAGGGTGATTAATCGACTTTTTTTCGTAATATATTTCGATAAAATTCTTGAAACGACACAAGGTATTCGATCTATGGAGTTAGTCACACTGTGACGGATAACGATTATTTTCAGACGCACTACCACGTGACATTTTTCGATTCCGGCGCGGTGACTAGATCTTGGGTGAAGGCCGAAAATTTGAAACCGTTCTTGAAAAATATCGACGATAACCTTGTGCTGAACTATAAATTCAATAAACTCAAACTCAGGATGGACGTAGCCGTCAAACAGGCTAAAGAGGCCGTCGAAATGAAGCTGCTCGACAGACTGAAAAAGTACAGCTTCATATATAGATATGCGAAATCTTCGAGAAACACGAAGCGACAGAGATACGCGAGTGAGGATGGCGGCGGTAAACAGAAGAAACGCGCGAAGTTGGGTGATGAGACGGAATCTTCGGCGGAAGACTACGAAGAAGAAGAAGAAGAGGAGCAAGAAGTAGAGGAGGATGACGAAGAGAAGGAGGATGAAATATGAGGAGAATAGCAGAAAGATACTTTTGAGTGATGGTGTCGTGATTTGAAGGAAAAATGTTCGTTCTAATTTTTGATAAAAATTTGTTAATTTTCTCAATAAAGTTTGTTATAAAATCATTTTTTTTTATTAATTTTATGCAAATAATTTTTTATAACTAATTTCAACAGTTTCAGCCTTATCCTTAAATAAAAAAATAAAATTCACATATAACAGGGGAAACAAATAGAGAAAAAATCGATATTTATTAGAGTAGTCTGGGATACAGTTCTCACTCACCTCATCAACATTTCAGAAGGAGCTGTTATTATACCGATATTCAATCGGTCATCCTATACATGCCTCTATGGTTGGTAATAGTTTGAATGACACTGCCCCGCTGTTATACTTTCGAAAGCAAATATGCTTAATATGGATCCAGCTTGAAAAATATGTGGGACACTCCCATCGGGTTTCGGAATAACCACCACAGGGGAGCCCAAGTCGATAGTGACAACAATTTCAAGCTGCTCATACAATAAAGGAGTGAACAGTATAAAATAGAACAACAATGAAATTGTATTAAAACATACATATAAAATAAACGAAGTAAAGCTAAATCCTAAAATATACACAGATCTTCTTTGAAATAAACAAATTTAGTTCTGTTTAGAGGTTGAGTAAATACAAAAAGATTATTATTATCTTTGGAATTTACATAATCTAAATATAACTCAGTAAATACAGGGTGATTTTATATTCGACCGACAATGCTTTACCACAGAGAGATATCAATAAATGATTCATTTGATATAGGAATGTGAATCCTTACGTGGCCTAGTTGTTGAGACTGGAGCATATTTTGTTTTAAATTGTCTGAATATTTCTAGTTGAAAAACTAATAACCTTTTATGGAACTAAAACGATCTTTCTTTTTTCTTAATTTCAAAACTTTCCCATTTTCTGAACAATTCTCTTGTTCATTGGCAAACAGAAACATCATCTAAATAGTTTTAGTTTGCAAATAACAAGGTATAAGACATCAATCAATACAAAATATAAGTCAAAGTTTTAAAATTTCTATACAAAATCTGTCTCACTGGGATTTTCTAGAAAACCAAAATAACTTCACAATTTTCAATAATTATTTTTGTCCGTACATTAAAATTAGGATTTAGTTACATATTCACTGAGAAGTTCAATCAAGACAGATAAAGTGTGTTAAGTAAATGGAATACAAAAACATTTGTGTGAAGATCAATTATAGAAACGAGCACTATTATACAAAATCAGAAACAATTTTTCTATATAGAGAAAATTCTAATTTCAAATTAACTTCTGTTAACAATGTGATTTTTAATTATAAGAAATTTTTTGATCAAGAAAAATGGCAAGTAACAAAAGCAGTTCTATACGATTCTCATTATATTATTATCGAAAAAATTTGAGAGCATTCATTTGCTATTTTTCAAAGAGCATAAACTAGAAAATAATTATAATAATAATTTCAAATTGTTCACAGTATCTAGTACAAGATGAGTAATTATTGAACTTACCACTGAATTTTAGAGTTGTTCTAATTCAATCAGAGTAATGATAGTCTTTCCTTTAAGAAATAATCCTTTGATAATTTGCAGTTATTACAAATACCAAAATCAGTTGATATCTTATAAATCACTTCTTCCTGTAGTTTTTTGTATCTTTCGACCAAATGGATCAAATTACATATTTTGTTCAATACCTTTAGTGAGTTACTAATTCAATCAAATAACCATCTGATATCAAATTATACGCAGTAATATTTTGTTTGTTTGTTTGTTTTGTACAAATCACATAGAAACTAGAGGAGTACATCGAAACCGGCGTCAGACAGTATAATAGTGAGTGTGGTGGTAGCAGTAGGTAGTAGTAAATGCAGCACACAAATTGTCCTCGCGTACTTTATGAAATAATCAACACTTTTCCATTCAATCAAACGTTTATTCCATAATTGTATCCATTCGAGTTAAAGATCATTATTGGAGGTATCTTCGGCTCCATTTTCCAATTCTCCATACTTATACAATTCTAAATTATGTATGATTGTATCAATCAAGGTCGGAAAGAAATCATTTTCATTAACGTTTCAAACGATAAGCATTCTCACATCTTATTTGAACGTTTTATCTAGTCTCCCTTATAATCTATAATATCTCAACCAAGTCACATACAATCAAAACTTTTCAGAACAGTTCTCCATTACTCGTTTAGTTCGATTTGCACATATAATGTTTAATTTGTACAAAGTGAGTAGATTGGTTAAATGGTAATTGCCTTAAAAATACTTATTTAAAAACAAGTGATAAGACAAAATTCATTTATTAATAATTTATAATAATAAACATCTCAATGCAAAACTTATTTTTATTAGGTTAGTTTAGAATTTTTAAAAGAAGTCCCTAAGAAGGCAAAACCGAACCATAAGTACATTGCTGATTATTTGAAATATGGTTTTTGTGGTTACTGGCACAGATGACAACCTGCTACTTCAGTGTGTTTTATGTTTCGAAGTATTTGCTGATGAGAGTATGAAACCTTCAACACTGTAAAGACTTTTCACAAAAAAAAACATATGTATTTCTTTCAGTACAAAGAAAAAGAATTCTTAAAGTCAAACTCAATAACGAAAACATCAATTTCTGAAAAATAAACAAGCTACATTTGCATCTTATCACCTATTCATATTGATATCTAAAAAAGGAACAGAACACTTAGTAGGTTAGAATCTGAAGTTTCATTCACTGAGAAGGGAGAAAAAAAATCGGCCAAATTCACTGTCACAGTTTAAATAAAACAAACTTTTCACTTCAACTTGATGAAAGTACTGAAGTTGCTGGCCAGGCTAATCTATTAGCCTTTGTTTTTTGTTTCACATTACTTGTTTTTGACTTAAATTGACTAATAATTATAATAAATAAGCATATCCTCATTAAAAACCTATATGTTTGTCTCGAAGATTTGTTGGTACATGTCTATAGTAAATTTGTATTCAAATAAAACTAGTATTTGATATTTTTTCTTTCAAACATTCTATGCTAGATAAAACAAAAACATAAATGAATACACCTACATAGCAATGTTGCATAGCTTATATTTTTTCATAAACATAAGCCAAAATTATTTTCTTGATCTTTGTTTAGATCAATTGTGGGAAATATTGTCCATTAACCAAATTTAGTGAGAACTAGAGCCACATTCTTATTGGTTTTTAATAATATTACGATGTATAAATAAATATTTTTGAAACGTAACATGCATCCAGATAATGAACAAATAAATTGTAAAATTTGACAACATTGAGGTTTACTGTAAGTTGGCTTCAGTTATATTCAAACATGCCAGCTGGGTTAATCTTATTTATTCGTCCGTCCAAGGTCAAAGTAAACCAAAGTTTCAAACAAAGGAACTTCGGAATTCATTATAATGTTAGAAACGGAATTGGTATCTAGTTGAAAACTTACTTATGTTTAAGTTTTAAACGTGAAGATTAAGTGAATGTAGTTTATGTAATGAAGTAAATTTTAACTGAAAATGTATAAATTTTTAAAATTTTGATTCTTATAGTAGGTATGTACAGTTATTTTTCACACTTTCTACACCTTTAACTAAGTAATTTGATAAAAATACTCACGTACACACCACAATGTTTTATGTTGATGAATATGCTTTTAAGGTGTTGGCAAGTATTAGAATATCTTTTTTAATAACAAGTATAGCTACTACACCAATACTGGAAGTAGTTTACAAATAATTTATTTTTAGGTAAAGGAGCGTGATTTCTCATTTACCCAAATGGCCTCTAATAAAAAAGAATTGTATGTACTCTAACATATTTACTAATTTCGCTATGGTAGCTTGATCTGAACTGGGCCTGGAAATTTGTAGTGTAACGTCTGTGAATGTCAAGTTACAAAAAAAGAATTATATTATTGAAGTAGCAACAAGAGAACCGCATCTACCCGGTTTTGAAGATTTTTGCAGTGATTCTATCATTTAGGAAATATTTTTGGAAATTTAATAAAACAATCCCCAACAACACATTTTTTTTTAAATATTTACCTGTATATAATGATTGATATAATAGGAGCGTTTGGATGGATTCACATGGGGACCTTTAGTAGTTTTGGAGTACCTACCTTATGGAATTGCAAGATAAAGATCATTCAAATTAACTGTGGTATTTCTGCACAATAAATAAATGATAGAAAAGATCCTCGTATTGTTCTGACACATCTTACTTGTTTTATTCATATTTCTGAGGTAAGAAAATAAATAATGAGTAATTTTTGATTGGTTTGATTTAAAGAGACTCCACCCCAATTGTGGAGAATAAGTAACTTGTAGTTTACAATGAATTGATGAAAAATGTTGCCAGTGAGTTGATATTTGTCTAAATATTAATATTTTTCTAATAAATTTACTCTTAATCAAAATAATTAGTAGTTGCTCATCAATATTTGATATTAAATCATATATTTTGTTAAGTATTTTAGGTGACTTCCTTTGAAAATCTCAAACTAGTCTGAAAAAAATAACTTTAGCAATGTCATGTTTCCATCAAATTATTGTCTTACCAGTTTTTGAATAAGAACTTTCAAGTCACTTACCATTTCATCACTTTGTACAAATTCAACACTATATCTGCCAATGAAACTGAATGAGTAATGAAGAATTTTCCTGAAAAGTCCTGTATGCATATGACTTGGTTGAGTGTAAATTTAGCTTAGTGAATACATTGTAATGCAACTTAATGGTTTATTGCACTCCATGTCTAAGGTATTTTAGAGTTGTTGAATATTGAAGAAACATGTTTGTTTGAATTGGGTGAGGTAATGCCATTTCTACTGATACGTACCCACACACTTTTGTTTTATTTTTTTAGCTTCTCAACAACCAGTTGAAAGTATATTGTTATCAAGTCATTCTAATGGAAGCAAAAACGTTGAGAGAACGAAAAGGGAACAGTATTCTTTTCAAAACAAGTCCTAAACATCAAAATGTAGGCTTACAGCTGTCCTATGGAAGGTATCTAGTTTATATTAATTATATGTATGAAGAATTTTGAGTGGACCACATTTCTAAATGTTTTCTCACATTTGTTCTTAGCTTTTCAACTCACTGTCATCCTTTACTGTTACGAGATATATAGAATAATTGTAGATAAGTATAATTTTGAATATGCCTCTTTCTGTTACTCCTTTTAATTTTGTTGGTACATGTCTTCTTTTTCCCTCGATGTATTTTTTATAGATTATCTTCTTAAGCAGAAGATCAAAATTCATTATTTTCATTATTAAAGTGGAGTTTATCACTCCACTCTATCATAATCCTTTTTTTTTCGTGTTTAAAACTCATCAGATTGATTCCTTATCATATATAGCTGTCATAACAACTGATCTCATTTTTTACATTGCTGACTTGCTGTACTATTATGACAAAAACTTTTTGTAAATTACTGACATCCAACCCAATTTTACTTAGAAAATTGTTGAATTGTTAAACAAGATATTTTCTAAAACGACTCATTTCTTCAATAGTTCACTTTATTTTCTTCAATTTTTCTGATTTTCATGTCTCTTCTTATTTTAACTTATTCAAGAAGTTATAACTTCATAACTTTCACAGTATGTATTATATCTTAAATATTCATATTATTACAAGAATTCATGCGATTAAAAAAAAGTAAAGCTGGTAGGAAGCTTTTGTTTTTTTATAAACATCGCTAGAGTGTAGATTTTCTAATGATATATAATTTTTTTCGATATCTTTTTGCTAACCAGAGTTGTAATTGGACCATTTCGACGAAATTCCAAGTTGCATGATTTGCGAAATTTATCAGTGTAAAGGTGGAAACAATGTAACGTCTTTTTGTGATGGTTATTGAGCAGCTGTTCCTCTTTATTTATCGAGAACAGATATTAATACATATTTCCATAATGCAGGTACTACAGATGAATTTCTTCTAAATTTTAATGATTTATTTAATATACTTAAATCTCGTAATAGATTGGCAAAATAAATATTTTAAAAACCACTTGGCTCAAGAACAAATTATTATTTTCAAAATTACCTTAAATCACATATTTCGAAATATTTGTAGTAATGTGAAGAGCCATGATGAGGAAAATGATGCTGAAAAGAAGTAAGAATGCTTATCGTTTGAAACGTATATGAGCATGATTTCTTTCTGGGCTTGAATGGTACAATCATACATAATTTCGAATTGTATATGTATGAAGAAGAATTGGAAAATGGAGCCGTAGATACCTTCAAAAATGATCTCAAATCTGAATGCATATAATTATAGAATAAAACGGTTGATTGGATTGCATAGTGACAAATTGAGGAGTGTCAAATAAGCATTAAGAAAACGAATGACAATATTTGTTGAATTTAATTTGGCATCTGGCCAGCAGGGTGCGCTAGTGTCTATGGAACCGTGTTTAGTTTGGCGTCTGGCCGGCTGGGGCGCTACTGTCTATGGAATCGTATTTAATTTGGCGTTTGACTGGCAGGAGGAGCTTGTGTCTATGGAACCTTGTTTAGTTTGGCGTCTATGGAACTGTATTTAGTTTGGTGTCTAATTGGCGGGGGGCGCTAGTGTGTATAGAAATAGTCAACCTGGAAGTACCTAGCGGTTGCAAGTTGATCTTGATAAAAATACTATTTGTGTTTGATTTCTATACACACCAGCTCCTCCTGCCGGTCAGATGCCAAACTAGACACGATTCTATAGACACTAGCCGGCCTCTGCCGACCAAACGATAAACTAAAACACGAACTAGCGCCATCTAGCGAGGAATAGTCGAACTGAAAGTACTTAGCGGCCGCAAGGTACTTCCAGTTTGACTATTCCTCGCCAGATGGCGTAAGTTCGTGTTTGGTTAGTTTGGCGATCGGTCAATAGAATCGTGTTTAATTTGACGTTTGGCTAGCGGGAGGCGCTAGTGTCTATGGAATCTTGTTTAGTTTGGCGTCTGGCCGGCAGAGGTCGCTGGTATCTACAGAATCGTATTTAATTTGGTGTTTTGCTAGCGAGAGGCGCTTTTGTTTATGGAACCGTGTTTAATTTGGCGTCTGGCCGGTAGGGGGCGCTAGTGTCTATAGAATCATGTTTTAGTTTGGCGATTTGTTGAAATAGATTTATATGTCTATAGAATCGTGTTTAATTTGACTTCTGGCTAGCGGGAGGCGCCAGTGTCTATGGGAACTTGTTTAGTTTAGCGTTTGGCCCGCTGGGGGCGCTATTGTCTATGGAATCGTGTTTAATTTGGCGTTTGACCGGCAGGAGGCGCTAGTGTCAATAGAATGGTATTTTAGTTTGGCGATTGGTCGACCGAGATTGACAGTGCCTATAGAATCGTGTTTAATTTGGCGTTTGGGTAGCGTGAGGCGCTAGTGTCTAGGGAATCTTGTTTAGTTTGGCGTCTAACCAGCAGGAGGCGCTACTGTCAATGGAATCGTGCTTAATTTGGCGTTTGGCTGGCGGGAGGAGCTTGATTCTATGGAACCGTGTTTAGTTTGGCGTTTGGCCGGCAGAGGTCGCTGGTGTCTACAGAATCGTATTTAATTTGGCGTTTTGCTAGCGAGAGGCTCTTTTGTTTATGGAACCGTGCTTAATTTAGCGTCTGGCCGGTAGGGGGCACTAGTAACTATAGAATCGTATTTTAGTTTGGCGATTTGTTGAAATAGATTTATATGTCTATAGAATCGTGTTTAATTTGACTTTTAGCTAGCGGGAGGCGCCAGTGGCTATGGGAACTTGTTTAGTTTGGCGATTGGCCCGCTGGGGGCGCTACTGTCTATGGAATCGTGTTTAATTTGGCGTTTGATTGGCAGGTGGCGCTAGTGTCTATAGAATCGTTTTTAATTTAACGTTTGGCTAGCGGGAGGCGCTACTGTCTATGGAATCTTGTTTAGTTTGTCGTTTGGCTGGCAGAGGGCTAGTGTCTGTAGAATCGTGTTTAGTTTGGCATCTGGCCGGTAGGGGGCGCCAGTGTCCATAGAATAGTGTTTTAGTTTGGCGATTGGTCGACAGAGATTGATAGTGTCTATAGAATCGTGTTTAATTTGGCGTTTGGATAGCGGGAGGCGCTAGTGTCTATGGAATCTTGTTTAGTTTGGCGTCTAACCAGCAGGAGGCGCTACTGTCAATGGAATCGTGCTTAATTTGGCGTATGGCTGGCGGAAGGCGCTTGATTCTATGGAACCGTGTTTAGTTTGGCGTTTGGCCGGCAGAGGTCGCTGGTGTCTACAGAATCGTATTTAATTTGGCGTTTTGCTAGCGAGAGGCTCTTTTGTTTATGGAACCGTGTTTAATTTAGCGTCTGGCCGGTAGGGGGCGCTAGTAACTATAGAATCGTATTTTAGTTTGACGATTTGTTGAAATAGATTGATATGTCTATAGAATCGTGTTTAATTTGACTTTTAGCTAGCGGGAGGCGCCAGTGGCTATGGGAACTTGTTTAGTTTGGCGATTGGCCCGCTGGGGGCGCTACTGTCTATGGAATCGTGTTTAATTTGGCGTTTGATTGGCAGGTAGCGCTAGTGTCTATAGAATCGTTTTTAATTTAGCGTTTGGCTAGCGGGAGGCGCTACTGTCTATGGAATCTTGTTTAGTTTGTCGTTTGGCTGGCAGAGGGCTAGTGTCTGTAGAATCGTGTTTAGTTTGGCATCTGGCCGGTAGGGGGCGCCAGTGTCCATAGAATAGTGTTTTAGTTTGGCGATTGGTCGACAGAGATTGATAGTGTCTATAGAATCGTGTTTAATTTGGCGTTTGGATAGCGGGAGGCGCTAGTGTCTATGGAATCTTGTTTAGCTGGGCGTCTAACTGGCGGCGGGCGCTTTTGTCTATGAAATCGTATTTAATTTGGCATCTGGCCGGCAAGGGGCGCTAGTGTCTTTGGAATCGTGTTTAGTTTGGCGTCTGGTCGGCAGGGGGCCCTGGTGTCTATAGATTCGTGTTTAGTTTGGCGTTTGGCCGGTAGAGGTCTCTAATATCCACAGAATCGTATTTAATTTGGCATTTTGCTAGCGAGAGGCGCTAGTGTTTATGGAACCGTGTTAAGTTTGGCGTTTGGCCGGCAGGGAGAGCTATTGTCTATGAAACCGTGTTTAGTTTGGCGTCTGGCCGGCTGGGGGCGCTAGTGTGTATAGAAATTAAACACAAATAGAATTTTTATTTAATTCAACTTGCGGCCGCTAAGTTTTGTTAAGACTGGTATAAGGGTCCTATTTACCCTTTCCACTTCTCCATTACCTCGTGGGACTTCACAAGTTGTTAACACATGTTTAATATTTTCTTCTCGACAATATGATTCGAATTTTTCAGAACGGAACACGGATCCTCTGTCAGATATTATCCTTGACGGGTACGTTTAAAATATTTTTTATTTTTTATTAAGAACTGATATATTTCTGTACCTGCTTGCATAAGCTAATTACCAATGATATTTTAAGAAAATTGTAATTATTATATTTGTTGCGGATAGAGTTCAATATTTTATTTCTATGAACAAATATGTTTTATTTTCAATTATTTTATTATTCTTATTGATATTTTTATATGACTATAACTATTATATTAGTTGCTAATGAAGTTCAATATTTTATTTTTAGGAACCGAAATATTTTTTTTATTATTCTATTTTTATTGATCTAATTATATTTCTATAATTTTTATATTAGTTACGGATAAAATTCAATATTTTATTTTAATCAACCAAAATGTTTTTTTTTTACTATTTCATTATTGTTACATGATTCTACTTTTTTTCATATTAGAATATATGTATTATCTAAACCAAATAAATAGCTAAATAATAAAGTTAATTTAACGAGATTCTGTTTTGTTAATCGTTAATCGTTTAATTATTTTTTTTATTTTAATACTACTAATTTCATTATCACGGAGCATTATTTAAAGCATTACTATACAGTTATTTTCAAATTCAAGCGAATACCCTCTATAATCAGCGCCAACTATTTACCCATCAAAAATCAGCTCACATTTTTTAACCCAGAGACGTTACTCCTCTACACTTGAATGTTATCGTTGTATTTCCCAATCTGCACAATAGTCTTTTCTCTATGAATGTTGTTAGTCTGGTAGCTTCGAATCGAAATGGTCTTTCTTCATTTATTTCAGTTGCTGTCTCATTTTTACACGTTTTTTGTAAACTTGTGGTTTGACAGTAAACCTCAATGTTGTCAAATATTTATTTATAAATCGTAATATAATTAAAATCATTATGATCTGGCTTCAGTTCTCACTAAATTTGGTTAATGGGCAATATTTTCCACAATTAATCTAAACAAAAATAATTTCAAGACCAAGAAAATAATTTTGTTTTCGGGCAAAAAGTTATGTTAAATTTGGAGCTATTAAACCGGGTACTTCTTGGCAGTGTTTAGACTCAACATCTGAAAGGTATTTATTGTCTGATGGAAAAATGTTGTTAATGCATACTTATTGCTGATTTTGTAATAAACATCAGTCTGAAAGATATGCTTCATCCAATTTTCATAAATTTAATTATTTTACTCACCTGAAACTTTCAAGTGCTTCTGAAAGTGTGAATAACTCTTTTAACCAAACAGAAGAATGTTCTTATAATGTCATTGTTATTTAGGTTCCAAAAAAACTTTGCAGGAAATCTCAGCAGTTCTGTTTTCAATACACCCTAGAGGCCAAAAAAATATGAGTATTCTGAAAAATACAGTGGCTCTTCAAAGAAAAAATATTAAGCCACTCCATCAACCTGATCTAAAGTAAATTCCTCAAAATCTCTGGTATCAGTTTTAAAAGAAAAATCTTTGATTATTGAAAATGCCGAAAAAACCTTGTTGGTAAGTTCTTTGAGTAACAATTTTCTCATAAATAGTAGATTTTCTATAAACCGATTATCAAGAAATGTATTTTAATAACTATTTTGCTTCATTTTGAAAAGAATGCTGAAAGCAAGAAGTAAAGGATTCTCGAGTTAAGGATATTTTGCTGTAATATTAAGTTATGCATTGCTAAAGCAAAGAAGCTTTAAATGCTCTAAAACCAAAAGAATTTTGTGACAGGGAAATTGTATACAATTTGATTTGGGATGAAATTGCAATAATAAGACGAATTGAATGAAGGAAAAAAATTTACAGGATATGTCGACATTGGAACAAATGTTAAAACTGATGAATTACCAGAAGCAAGGGACCTGTTGGGTAATTCTTTTTACAAGGACTTTGTGGTAGTGAAAAGGCTAATTTAATAAGAGAATGCGTCGAATTTATTCATGAAATTAGGGACAGATTTTTCAAATTTAAATTCATCATTCATCTGCCATTTGTATAGGTTTAAAAAACTAGCTGACGTTTTATCGCTGGGGTGGAAGTATCTAATAAAACGTACAAAGTAAATGATACGTCTCAACCCTTTTCACTGAATGCGAAATGAATGAATTACTTGTAATTTGCCATCATGTCGATCGGAGCTGCAACATTTATTGCGAACGAAATATATTGCTTGTATGTGGAGAAACGCTCACAATCGTATTCCTACGGAAATGTCACCACTAGAATATGGATGGAGAAATGTGGATGGAAAATTGGAGCCAACTTGGTTTCTAGGAAACCAACTTCCTGAGGCGTACGAAGACATCGTTATAACACCTGACATTTTAGGAGATACTTTAGATTCAGGTACGTTCTCTTTTCCATATTATACTATCACATCATAAATATAACATTATAATGTATCATAACCATTCTTAGTTACAGAATCACGAGATGACGAGGACGTCCTGGAAGTTGAAGTGGAAACAAACTTCAAAGATGAGTCTAAATGAGATGAAGACTAAAATATGTATTTCAAATTTCAATGTTTTGTAATTTATTATAAAGTGTAATGATCTATTTTTAATTTTATATTAATAAATTATCCAATTTCTGTACGTAAATGCGGATATATTATTTCTAAATTTCCATCAAAATGGTCAGACTAGCGATATCCGTCCATATAATTGTCAGATTATTATTCAGGAGGACTATGACATCAACTTGACCCTCCTGCATAAAAATCTGACACGCTGGAGTATGTCAAGGTTACCTTTTTTACATATACAAAAATATATTATGAGTTTGTGTCATCATTTTTTTCAACCGCTCGTTACGGCCAGCCCCCTTGAATTAATCGCCAGATTAATATCTAATAGTTACCAGAAACATAATACATGGTAGAGGCACATTAAAGGATGCAAGGATTCTCCCTATATAATTTTCTGATACTCTCGAGTCATTTCAAAAATCCCCGCCACTCATGTCTATCAAATAGACATATAAACGTGTTAATTTCCGTGAGATAACGAATCTAAAAATCAAATATCTCTTGAATTTAGATCAATACTTAAGTAGGTATCAATTAATCCGTAACATTAGGTGCTAATTAAATACTTTATTTTATTTTTATGCTGATGACCTTATAAAAGCTGATATTACGAATATTAATACCTAAATGCAAGAAGAGTTTTTTCAACTACAAATTCTCTTTTTTAGTGCATGCTTCTTGGTTGTTCAACATAGAGTCTTGCAAAAATAAAATTAAAAAGATATCCAACGACGCATTTTTAGTCTAACGAATCTTTATTATTTTTTCTAAACTTTATAATCCTACATGAATCGATTATAAATACCTTAATACACGTTTTAAATGATTAAAGACCTTATCTATAGCTTGATTTTGAAACCTACTGTAAAAATTAACAGCAAAACATACTCGTATATCCAATCTGGTTCCCAACATCAAGCATGTTAATAAAGCCACAACCATTTGTTTATTTAAAATTTCCAATAAGCTTGTGCCATTTATAAAATATATAAAATTTTATATCACACAAATTCTCTACTTTACACAAACAGCAGCTTTTCATCATTATTTATTGTTTTAGCAATTTCAAATAATATTTTCCTATCTGACATTTCCAGTTTTTTAACACTTGGTACATATAAAACATTTACATTAGTATAACTTATTTTTTCAATTCCTAAATTACTAATTGCTACTATGTTTCGGACTCCCATGGCTAACAAAAATCATTATTTATTGTTTTAGCAATTTCAAATAATATTTTCCTATCTGACATTTCCAGTTTTTTAACACTTGGTACATATAAAACATTTACATTAGTATAACTTATTTTTTCAATTCCTAAATTACTAATTGCTACTATGTTTCGGACTCCCATGGCTAACAAAAATCATTATTTTTAGCAACAGCAATATGTATGAGTTTTTTATTATTATGAATCTTGAAAAGAAAATCCTTTGTGGTTACCCATATGGGTTTAACACACCAACGCAATGCAAAACAACATAAGAAGTTTGGAGCTAAATCATCTCAGAGTTCCTAAAGTATCTTGAAGTGCCCTTTGCCCGTTAG
Organism: Diorhabda sublineata; assembly: GCF_026230105.1. NCBI lineage: Eukaryota > Metazoa > Arthropoda > Insecta > Coleoptera > Chrysomelidae > Diorhabda > Diorhabda sublineata. The sequence goes on from NC_079486.1 coordinate 6,789,459, forward strand.
TGTCTTATTACCTGCCACTCATTCTATTTTGAGATATTGATATTTATAGTGATTTAGTAAGAACCATTTTCATGAATTGTAACGAAGTTTTAGCCAGCTATATTATGAGCGGTTGCTTATTGGGAACGTGGTAATGAAACACCAAAGTGGATTTTCAGTGGTTTTGATTTGTATTAATTCTTGTAAAATTTTTAAATATCATTTACAATAATTATTACAATTCAGAACCACCGAAAATCTTAATCTAATTATTCCCCAGACGATGAATACATAAGTATTCGAAAGTATTAAAGTTATTTCCCGTGGAAATTAAACATATTTTCCGAACTTGTGAATCGTCTGGGACTGAAATTATGGTTAAATACAAGAAATATGTACAAATGTTTAATAATATTTTTTTTACTTACAATAATTAATTAAGAGTAGTTTTTAATTGGCTAGATGTTGTAGTGAGCGATGTTCAATAATGATTGGTTAATTTATGGATAACATTAAGTTGAAATTTATGGGGTAGGTGAGGTTAGTTGGTTGTTAATAGCGTTTATTTTTATAGATGTTCATTAGCCACTCATGTCTATCATGAAGAACTCAATATGCATTATTAATCTACCAAGGTTTTGACAACTAAAAAAAATTACAAAAAAGTCTATTTCTTGAAACTACATATATTGCCCCAAATGATGAATTCATCAATATAGACACTGATGTAAATCATCTATAAATATCTATAACAAATTCTATAAGAGGTTTAATTTTAGAAACAACATATATTGCCCAAAAGGATTAATGCATTAATAAGAAAACTGACTTAAATAACCTTAGTGTATTTTATTTGAAACATTTTTCAAATACAAATTACATAAAATTAGATCAAGCACTTATAAAATTTATATCCCACTTATAACCTGAATCCAATACACCGAAAGCATAAATTGAACCAGAGCCAATGCTAAATACTTCTCCTGCTGTTCGAAGGCCTTCTGAATCTACATAATAGAGTTGAGGGCCCTGAAAAACTCATTTCCATAAATGTACCTTTGTAAGAAAGATCATTTTCATACCTTTGTATCCCAACCAGCTAACATCATTCCCATAGACAATCCCATTCCCTTATAATTGTAGACCATATTTGCCAATAATTTGGAAGCAGCAGCTACAGATATACGTTCTCTATTCCTAAGATCATATATTCTGCATTGTTTTGCAAGATCCCTATCCCAATATACACAGTCTGCTGCACCCCCAGCTAATGTTCCTAGAAAAATACAAAATTAATGTGATTTATGATTTTTGAGTACTACAATTACCTAATAAAAAATCATTTATCTGAACAATCTTCTTCATAGTTTGGGAGCCAATAAATTGTCCTCCTGTAGCTCTGGAGTCTACTGCAAGAACTACTCTTCCTTCATACTTGAATCCCAAGGTAGTTGTACCATGATCAAAATTCATTTTCAATTCACGTCCCGTTTCATCTTTCGTGAGTATCGTAAAACTATTTGCAGGCTAAAATTAAATAATGCTGGATATAATCTAAATATTATTCAAATGGCTCTTACATCACTTAACGGTGGTACTTGCAAACTCATGTTACAGTTGAAATTGGTAAAAAATTGGTGCAAATCATTTTTATACAAGGAATTTTCAAAGGTAATGTTATCCGATAAACCACAAATTTGGGTTAGAGTCATTTTTAATATAATTGCGCAACGTATTGTTATAAAGTTTTTAGCTGCAGAAGGTGTAAAACCGGCCGAAATCTTGAGAAGATTGACTGTACAGTTCGGGGAAAAGACGCGGTCGCGAGCTAGAGTGTTTGCTTGGCATAAACAGTTCGTGGAGGGCCGTGAACGTGTTGAAAATGAGAGCCATGACCGCAGACCCCGCACCAGCATTACAGCGGGCAACATCGACAGTGTTCGTCAACTTGTTGAAGGTGATAGGCGTCTAACAACTTCGGATATTGCAATTGCGATATGCAAGACTTGCATATCGCCGCAAAAGACGACACCTTCCAATGAGAAAAGTGATTCTCCTCCATGACAATGCTCGCCCCCATACGGCAGCCCTGACAGTACAAAAATTGGAGCAACTGGGTTGGGAGACACTGGAACACCCTCCATACAGTCCAGACCTGTCTCCCTGCGACTTCCATGTCTTTGGTCCTCTCAAGGAGGGCAAAAATTCCACAGCGATAATGAGCTTGAAGCATATGTGCGCAATTGGCTACAAACACGACCTGACTCTTTTTACCTGGAAGGAATTAAAAAATTACCTATACGCTGGGAAAAATGTGTTTCTAAATCAGGAGATTATGTAGAAAAATAAACTACGATTGTTTGTGCGTTTAAAATCAAAATAAATATTTTAAAAAATAAGTCTTGTTTATATTTGTTTCTCCCTCGTATGTTTTATTTATTATTTTTTATGTTTTTTTATTATTAGCGTAACGTTTAGAAGATAATGAATTATTTAAAAAGTACCTAGTAACTAAGCAACTATCTATATAATTTGGCATTTATCTTTCAATTATGTTCGATTATGAGATTGTTTCATAACGCCACACGTGGGTTTGTGAGACCTATGCGGGAAATTTTATGAGTGTGTTGGTGAGACTGTGTCATCTGTTCACATCTCGCTGTCATGTAAATTCAATCTTGTATGCTAGTGAAAGACACATTCTACCGTTTAACTAAATTTGAAACATCAAATAATATAATATAGGGTTAATATATTTCCTCTGTAGAAAGGTCAAAATTTATCAAATTTATTAACTTTTGTCTGTGCAGATGGACAAGCAAATATTTTGGACTACGAACCCAAACTTTTCCTCCGATATACAGAGACTGCTCTCACAGGAAAGTGAGAATGAAGAGGATCAAGACCCTTGTGACAGTGGAGAAGAGAATTAACAAGTGAACCTGCTGAGGTCATACTACGAGATTCCCCACGTCCAGGTACGAGTACTCAAACTGATCCAGGTCTTTCTCATGAACATCTAAGCCATTATTTTTCGGAGTCTGAAGATGATTCAGATTTCTCACCAAATCTTAGTTAGTTAGAAGGCGCGAGTGACTGTAACGAATCTGATTCCACTCGAGCTCAAGTGGTTCCTCCAGCATGTGATTCCAAGCATGCCAAGAGTGGAATGAAATGGACTTAAAAAGAACCTAGAAGGGTGGGAAGGCCACCATTTTATAATGTTTTGGAATGTAAGCTACCAGGGTTTACTCAATATGCATCGAGAAAGTTGAGAAATTCTCCATCAGAGCTCGATGTTTGGTGTCTGTCATTCGATTCAGACATGATGGAAGAAATTAGAAAATTTACTAATCTACATTATCAGCAAACAAGGAACATAATTGGAGTGGCAAATATTAGAAATTATTAAAACGGAAAATGAACTGCGTACATTTCTTGGAGTTTTGCTGATTACATCAATTTACAAATCGAATAAAGAAGATACAAAATCTTTATTTGGTACTAGTTGAAAAGCAAGAAAACAGTTTCTCATAGCCTCAGCTATTTCTGAAATATTTCATAAATTCCTGAAAAACAGTCGAGTTGTTTATAAAGTTAGTGATCGATGTACCATCGATGAAACATTGCTTTCGTTTCGAGGGTGTGTTAAGTTAAATATTAAATTAAATATATACATGCCCAAGTTTTTGTTTTTGATAGTTTTAAAAAAAAAAGATAAATTTTGACGTTTCGACTTTTCTTTAAGTCTTTATCAAAATATGATATTGAAACTGACAATTTTCTTATTTATATTGATCTATAGATCACCTTCATCATTTATATCAAAATAAGGATAAATCAACTTAGAACTTTGTTCCCATAAGAAAAATTAATTAATTTTTGTAAGAAAATAAGATCCATAGAAACCTGCATCGTCTGCTATACAAACTTTGAGCCCATTCTCAAAGATGGCGCCAATATTTAATTTACAATATAGTTCCAAGCGACAGTCAACGTCATTATTAAGAATAATAGGGTTCCAAGCGACAACAAAGTAATCGTTTATGTGTTAAGTTCAAAGTCTGTGCCTGTTGGTGCCTGTTTTACACGGTATAATATGTCACGTAATTCAGAAGAAGGGTATTTTGAAGACTTTTCAAGCTCTGGATCAGAATATGTGCCAGACTATGAAGTTAAAAAACGGTTTGTTTATGAATCTATATATTTACAGATTTTTAACCTCAATGTTTTTAGAAACTTATTGCAGTCAAGCAACAGCAGCTTGGAGAGCGAATATTCAGAGCATGAAGAATCTCTTTCTCACCTAAAAGCAAATGGTGTAGCAGGAGTAAGAAGGTACAATAGTTTTTGACAAAAATAAAATTTTAGAAAAAAAACTTCCTTATGTTTAATGTTTGTAAATTATTCCGGAGATTGGGAGGCCACAAACTCAGTAAATAAGAATGTTCCAATACCAGAGGATCATGGCTCGATAGTCAAGTATGGAATATATAATATCAAGTATGGAATAATTCATGGTTTTATTAGGTTAATCATTCAAATTCAGTTTTGAGTCTTGTCATGTTTTTAATTTTAATTTCATGGAGTAATAATACTTAATTAATAGTACTAACAAATATTGCTAGTCAAAGAGCATGCTTTCTCCGAAGTTATAGAAAAAATGATGATAGTGTATTTACAATATAGTAAAATATATTTTCCTATGACCACATATGAAAATGATAGATTGCATACACATTTTTTCCTGAGAAAGTAGCTTATTTCACACATATACTAAAAAATAATACATACATGTATTCAAATGCTTCTTTTTCTTATGTTATAAGTGGTCTCGAACGATAGAGGGAATACGCGATACAATATGAATATGGCTGGGTGCCGAAAAGCAAAATGCAAAATTTAAGAAGACTGAAGAAATAGACAATATGATTTTTTAAGGTTATACTAGTGTTTACAATGAAAATGGAAAGTTTGTTGTAATTTGTGTTCAAATACATACTAGTCTCTGCAAGATAATTAAGCGTTAAAATTAAGTGTTATTACTATTACCGTGTAATGTATAAAGTAGTTGAATGAATATATATTCTCCATAATGAAGGAAAACATTTTTTTGGTTTTACTAACAAGTTAAAAGTTTAAACATTATATACATCCATAGATAACCCTGCAACTAATAGATTGAGGAGTGCTAATAAAATAATGAATGCTATTAGTAACAGTAGCACATTAAACAAAGAAGCTGCAAATAGAAACATTGAACATAGTGTTTAACAAAATGCTGAACAACATACTGACACTGCACAACCCAAAAACAATGCAAGTTTGTTTACAGCAACAAGAGGCAATGAACACATATGTTAGCGATACCAGGAATGCTGCAACATTACAAAATCCTCTGTAATTCAGTAATTGTTATTATAACTACTTTACATTTAACTTTTATAACGCCTCAAAAAAAATTGAAACAAAATCCTCAATAATTATTTAGTTCTTCTTAGGTATCTAATATAGTTACAAAAAATTCATTGTTCTAATGGTTCTTTTTCTGTTCTTTAGTTATAAAATATTTCATAACCATTCTTTTCGTTTTTGTCGTATCTATTATCACAAAATAACAAATATTTTGTAGAATTTTTTTACTTTTCAGCACACATGTGTATATACTTTTCAACATACGTGTGATATTGTTTAAATAACTTTCTTATTTTAAAAATAAGTTTTTTTGAAGAATCTTTCACGTGATCGCACTCTTTACTTTAGATAGATATAAAAAAATTAATAATAAAGTGTTACTCTAGCCGAGACAATTAGCAATTCATGTTACAATTAATTGGCTCAACAGGCATGGGAGGTTGAGGCTAGTGTATAGTAAAAGATGAGGAGCATAACCTGGCAGTTTTATGAACATGTTGAATAAATACACGTGTTGTAATAAGATCAATTTTGTTTTATTTAAAAGCGCTCGGATATCATACATGAAGTACAAACAAATTGATAAAGTTAAATTTGTTTTTAATTTTCGATTCGTTAAAATATTTAAAATAATAGTCGTAACGATTATTTCTAAAGAATTGACAATAATTTCGATTTGATAAATATGAGACCTCTCTTTTTATGTTAGGTTGAGAGTAATACTTGTAAATTAAAACTTTTTAATCACACTAACCTTATTTTTAAGGTCGCTGAAAACTCAGATTCAGACGTTGCATCAAGAGCTTGAGCTCAATTTACCCAACACGGGAGAACATTATTTTACAATCGCACAAACTTTAATTTGATTTGAGAATAAAATCACGTTTAAAAAAGAAGAAGATTCTGATTATGCAAATATCAATTACTTTCTCTTACCTATGTATTCGGCCGTAGTTAACATGAAGATACTATTTTATCAATTTGGAATAGTTAATCAAGCGAAATTGGAATTAACTAATGACGATATTAACATGTTAAAGATGTAGATGAACACTCTTATAGAAGATGAAGATGGAGCAGTTCAATACATTAATAAAGTATTTGTTGACCAATACTATTTAGAATATGAGACCTGTTTTCCTGATACAGTGTTCAATTCTATGGGAGTAGTGCGTCAGTATTGCGCGCTTAACGGTTTTGAATATATTGATTATTGGCGATGAATTTTAAAAGAACCACACGTTTTTCTCGGCTTACGCCGCTTTTAGCTAGAGGGATGATGCCTATTGAAGTAGGTTGTCCATTGCAACCGAAATTAATCAACGGTAGAAGAAATAAAATGATAGGAATCGCTGTAGCTATTTTCAGATCATCTAGGATTATTCCGAAAATTCAAGGGATGGTTATCCACTACGAAAATGGTGATTCGATGAATTTAGGAGAGGCTTTTTATATTTCCCGATCCTATCGTATTGTTTAATTAGTTAGTAATGTTGTTCGACTTGGAAATGATGGAGTTAGAGCGGAAACAAAAATTAAAACAATACATATTTTCTACGAAAAGGATTTTAGTGATCTCAAATATTTGAGTTTATCTACTCGAAAGTACTTTTTTCATAACTACGGGGTTTTATATAAAATCATATGATTTGTTGGGATTTATTTACGAGATACCAAGATTCAAATTGTCCACAGTATCCAGTAAAAGATGAGTAATTATTGAACTTATCACTGAATTTGGAAGTTGTTCTATTTCAATCTGAGTAATAGTAGTCTTTCTTTCAAGAAATAGACCAAATGGATCAAAGTACATATTTTGTTCAATGCCAGAATGAGTTTACTAATTCAATCAACTGACTATCTTAAATGAAATTATACTCGGTAATATTTTTTTGTTTTGTACAAAACAATAGAGACTAACGGAGAACATCGAAACAGGCGTCAGACAGTGTAATAGTAAGTGTGGTAAAAGTAGTAGTAGATGTCTTGGATTTCTCAATGTAAGTATTCTCTTATCTTTTTTTACTTTCGTGATATGTTCATTTAACAAATTTTGGGCAGCTGTGTGTATGTCCTCAGTGTCGATTCTTTGTACAATCAACCAATCAACATGTATACCATAATTTTTTACATATATTTATTGTATTTAAATATTTACCTCTATTATTCGATTCACTTTAGCAATTTTGTTTTCTATAAGCATTTTCATTAGCCATTCGAAGTATTATCTGATGTGGAGTTGTCAATATTGGTATTGCCATTCGTTTTCTTAATGTTTCTTTTATACTTGTCAATTTGTCACTGTTACAATCAAACAAAGACTACGAAGAACAAGAAGAAGAGGAGAAATAAGAAGTAGAGGAGGATAAAGAAGAGAACGTGGACGAAGTATAAGGAGAATAGCAGAAAGATACTTTTGAATGGCGATGTCGTGATTTTCAAAGGAATTTTCTGTCGGAATGCAAATTACCGTTCTAATTTTTGATAACAATTCCTTAATTTTCTCAATAAAGTTTGTTGAAAAATCCCATTTTTTCATTAGTTTTATGCAAATCATTATTTATGCCAAATTTTATCATTTTCATGCCTTTTCCTTAAATTTCCAAAAAAAATATTCAATTATATTGTCTTAAAGCATCATAAATATGAGTAATTCCATGATTAACACGTTAACCGCAGAGCCAAACATGTATGCCCCTTTCCGTCAATTTGATGCCCAATTTCATTTGTCACAAAAATTTCATAAATGTGATTAAATTCATTATTCAACTGTCAAGCCGATAATTTTTTTTTGTCCAAGCCAATCAATTTTATTTAATTTTCAATAGCAATTTTTTTCGCATAATTTCGATGCACAAATCGAAGATTCTCAACATTTTTTTCCACCACAATTAGGTTAGAATATTGTTGCGTATCATAAAAAGAATAGATAGAAAATTTTTGGAGACTCTCAAAAACAGCAGTTAGTGAAGAATTACTTAAACTAAAAAAATTTGGTTGTTGTATTATACTTATTTTCTAAAATTGATAATCATCATAATAGAAGGGTGATAGTACATTGATGAAATTTCGACTGGGAAAATGTGATAACCAACCTGGAAAAATCGGGAGACTAGTACTTGACTTTCAATTTTTACTAAACACCCTATTTCAAGAAAAATTGTAGATGTAACGGATAAAAGTATGGACAAATATTGACTCATTTTTCCCGAATTTTCTGTATCTGAGTTGAGAAGCTATGTGCACATCCATGTACTCTAGTAGGAGTTGAAGGTAAAGTTATTCCAAGTTTCTCAGACAGAACTAAGACACTGAATGAAAACTCTTACGACAGAATAGAGTGCAGGAAAGCACATTCATTACTTCCTCTACCTTCCGTTAAACTATCAAGAGCTTCTAGAAGAGCGGGGAGTGCAGGAAGTTGTTTCATTAAGGTCAACACTGCTTCGAGCATTTCTATACACCTTGTTTTACACAGTGTCTTTGAACTATATTTACTTGGCTCAATTCAATCGGAAATATGGACAGTTGCTGTATACTGCAAGAGGTTAAATCTTGGAAATTCTGGTTTGGACTTTCTCAATTATTCCACTCATTTTCATCTGGCATTATTGTGAAAAAATCTAGACTCTTTTCGATTCGTTTTTGTTGGCAAAAATATTGTAGAAGCCTATGGATATTTAGTGTCAGTGTGTGAAGTCTTAATTCCAAAACTTTTCGATTTTCTGAAAAATTCTCCTATTCAATGGCAAACAGAAACATCATCTAAATAGTTTTAGTTTAAAAATAACAAGGTATAAGACATCAATCAATCCAAAATATGAGTCAAACTCACTTTATTTACAATCCAAATTAAAAATATGATATGAATATTCACTATCTATAGAAATTTAAATACCCGGATCTGATCGACGGTTATTGAACAAGTCATAGAACATTCTAATCCCGGAGCTTTTGGCGAACTTTATCTAATCAAAGTGTATTTCTAACTAGAGTTTCCATAGATAATTCAATTGTTTTATCCTAATTTCACAAAATCTGGTTGCAATTGTGAAGAATCAGCGATCAATGTCCAATTTGGCGAACAATCAATTGAACTACTCATATTATTGGTTGTTATACTAATAGATGGAGTATTGTCGATATTCTCAGTAGTTCTAGAATCACTAACGTCTCTCCGAATCAAGTCTTAAGAGCTTGCGAAGAAGTTGAAACTTGATGGAAGAGTTTGTCCGAGATGTCCAAGGATCAACAACCTTCTGAAGAAATCCCAAAAATATGTAACCAGTGAAGGTTATTACCTTATATTCGAACCGCCCTCGTATTAAAAGATTATAATTCATCAGCTCATAAATCTTGGTTGATAACTTTTGAAACAAAAAAAATAATAGTTCGATGAAAAACGGTTTATTACGATCATTGGCAGTCTTATAGAAGTCTTATAAAAAACAGTTAAATGACAAAGTTGTAAAAAATTAAAAGATCTATAACTTTTATTTCAAAATTTTTTTCACAAAAATTCAAAATTTAATCGAAATTTGTGTTTGCTTTATGCGTAAAAAACCCACACTCTAATATCTAGTTCTACAACAATAATTGACAGTTTATTTATCAAAATTGACAGATCTGTTTTGACATCTGTCATAATTTCTGATTCATTTATTATAATAATGAACATGAATATATTGAAAAGAAGGACCAGCGATACTTCCACGCAAACGGAATGTACATTCCCCATAGTACTTTTGAGAAATTACCTCCTTGTACCACCAAGACATTATTTACGTATAAAAAGTCTTAATACCAACGATTCGATCGTTATAACTAAAAGTAAATCGTGCGTAATCCGTAAATTACCTTCTCATTATAGTAATTTCGCTAAATCCATAAACAAGAATCAATCGGTGAATTCCACGTTGACCGACATCGATAAACCGATAATAGCTAAATCGAAGGAAACCGTTGATTCGTGAGTCCAGTTGAAACAAGCGTTGGAGATTTGAATGTACCTATCATGTTAAGCAAACCTTCTAGTTATAAACAAGATCTCAAACTGGGTACTATTATTGAAAACGATAACGAAGATACGACAATACCTCAACTAGAATTAGCTTTCGATGAAGACGCTGTCGATACTTCTAATCGTGTAGAAAAACCAGACAATGATTCCGAAAATGTAGATGATGTTGGAATAGTTACTATTAGAGCTCATACTGTTATTATTAATAATCAATTTTTCAAATAAATAACTTTAATTTGTTAAATAATATGAATAAATTTATTTAAATATATAGAAATGTTCTTCAAGACACTTTTAACTTTTTTAAAAAGTATTTTTATTTACAATAAACGACTTATAATTTGTACAGAAAATAACTTTACAGACAAATCAATATTTTAACAATGAACAGTAACAAAACAATGAATGAACTCTAATTTAATGCAATGAACTTATATTTATTTGATCCGTATTTTGGAATCCGCTGACTATGTGAATATTGTTTATTGCACTTTGGAATCCGCTGGTCGTGTGGCAGTGTCGGGGACCTTTCACATTTCTATATATATAAGTTGTTTTTTTTTTGAACATTATACAAAATTATAGTTTCGGAACATCGCCGTTACTTTAACAGCTTCATTCTTCCACCGTTTGCAACTTTTATTACGAATTTCCATGTTTTATATATTACATACATTATTGTTTTTGGATGTTTTTTTGTGATAAAATGTATACCAGTTTTGTTATTACATTTTTAATTATTCAAAATCCATATTTATTCCTCTCGTATTCATCTGAAAAGATGGATACATAAACACGAACCAATCAACTCTAATTGGAAAGTGTCGTAGAAAATAAATACAAAAAAGCGCGCGTGCACCATTAAAAAAGCAAATTGATGTGAATCGGGGAGTGATTATTTAACCGATAAACATGTTTGGTTTTCTATATTTTTCTAAAAATTTGTTCTATCCATTATGAGCAATTGTTTTTGATTTTTTTATCGTTTTCAACATATAGAGGGTGATGAATTTTGGGTTGGTACTCAACAACAACGAAACTACCATTTTTTAAAATAAATTTTACACTGTTAAATATTTTTCTTTGACTTTGTTTAACGTAAGACTTACACGTTACTTTTATTTTTGTTTTTGTATGTTTTTGTACGTTTTTAGACGTTCTTTTCTTAAATTTTACTACTAACTACATATAATTTTGAAATACTAATAAAAATTTGACGTTTTTTAAAATAAAAGACTCCAAAAATCAAGAAAACTTAGAAGTATGAACATATTAAAAGGTCTAAAAATAAGAAATTAAATAAACTTATACAAAAGTCAGGCAAAGCTTTCGAAAAATCAGATATCTATGCGGGAGGTTACGAGGGCGTAAATGCTCTTAGAATAAACAGTATGTAATGAATTTAAAAACCGAAATTGCAGGATATGTGTGATGTCTCCTAGTCAAAACCGGATATTTTAAATTTCAAAAAGTCATAAAAAAATATCACGAACCCCTAATAAAACAAACAATATCCAATAGAAAGTTTGAATATTAAATTTTATACAACAAATATTGAAACATAATAATTCATTCAGTTTTACGAATTGAGAAACGTAATTGTCTAAAAATCGATTATGATCGATTATTCGAGTGGTAATCGTTTTGATTGACAAGATATCCTAAAGCGTTTCATTACACAATGAAATTCGAATGTCCAGAAAAATGGCTTAAAATATAAGGAGTAGACATGTCTAGGTCAGGCTAGGTACTTGTGGGAGCAACCACTCCACTGAAAATTTCTCTAAAACGACCTCGTTGAGAAATTTTTTATTCGAAATATTTTTCGCAACGTACTTTATTTTGGGGGATATTTGATGTCTCCCTTTTTTTCCAGGACGTACATGAAGTTCTAACGGAGTGTAAAACTTTACGTTGTATACGTTTTTATTAATTCATCCTCCCAAATAAATAAAAGCGTGGAGGGAAAAAAGTTGGAAATGGAAAGCAAAAGGTGAACCTCCTCATCGGCTTTATAAACTGTGTTACAGAGAAATTTTGTTGTAACTGTTCATTAAATTAGATCGTTGATAAAATTATTGTTGATTTGATAGTCGAAATTATTTCATTTTGAAAATGGACGTTCACATGTATTGTTTGATATATAAAATAATCTCGGATCTTATTTTCCTTATAGGTAATGTATCTCTCCCTAAGTCCACTTATTTCTGGTGCCTAGCAATCCACCAACATTTTTTTATGATAAATGACAATTTCTTTTTGGAAAAAAACAAAACAAATTTCGTTTGTTTTTTCGAATACGACAGTTCTGAAAACCAAATGTCGGTTTATTTTTGAAAAACAAAGTTTCTGAAGACCAATTTTGGTTTGTTTTGAAAAATAAAATTTCTACAAATAAAATTTGGTTTCTAATTGCAAAAGAAGTCTCTTGTGACAATATTTTTTTGTTTTCGAAAAACAAAGTTTCTAAAGACGAATTTAGTTTTTTATCGAAATGGCATTTTCCGAAGTCAAATTTTGGTTTGCTTTTTGAAAAACAAAGTTTCTAAAGACGAATCTCATCTTATTTTTGGAAAATTGAAGTTTGTACGAACAAATTTTGATTTCTAATTGAAACAGAAAGTCTCTTAAGACGAAAGTCTATTTTTCGACTCACCAATTGGTTTCAAAGAAGAATCTATCAAAATTGTTACAAAACCAAAGGAAAACCACCTCTACGTCGAAGGAATGAAAGTTTTAACTACAAAACAGAACCATGTTCTAAATAAAACTGTTTACTTATGTAAAATGCGAGAAGAAAAAGATGAACCCTTTTTGATCTTGAAGTTCTGTTCGGGAAAGATGTGCTTTTGTAGCTGATTCCTCGGAATTGCACTTCTCCATTAATAGTAATCCACTAGTCTCTACCTGTCGAATAAGTCTTGGAGAAATTGCTCTATGTGCGGATTTTGTTGGATAAAGTTGATCGAATTTGGACCTCGTAGAATCACTATCGATTTTTGATCTTGAAAAAGACTGTACAGCTTAGACGTTAGAGCAACTTTATTGGGATAAATAAATGATAGTTATACTTTAGCCCAACTTTATTGGGATACATAAATGATAGTTATACTTTAGCCCAACTTTATTGGGATACGTAAATGATAGTTATACTTTAGCCCAACTTTATTGGAATACATAAATGATAGTTATATTTTAGCCCAACTTTATTGGGATACGTAAATGATAGTTATACTTTAGCCCAACTTTATTGGAATACATAAATGATAGTTATACTTCAGCACAACTTTATTGGGATACATAAATGATAGTTATACTTTAGCCCAACTTCATTGGGATACATAAATAATAGTTATAATTTAGCCCAACTTTATTGGGATACATAAATGATAGTTATACTTTAGCCCAACTTTATTGGGATACATAAATGATAGTTATACGTTAGCCCAACCAGGTTTGAATCACAGTCCCACCAAGTTTAGGACACTTGGTCCAAGTCTGGGCTTATACTGGACCCATCGTAAAATCCCATATGGGAAACAATAAGATGCTTTGAATATGGAGCTCCTCGAGGAAGTCTTGAGATTAAAATTTGTTATAATACACGTATATAGAAACGAAATTTTATAATAAAACTGTATTTGTATTACAAGTAATTTCGTATTGAGCAGGAGAAAATTCTCTTTCGAATTTATCCTTGGAGAAACGGGCAAAACTACATACAAACTCGATATTCTTTGGGGATGAACAAAATATTCGCAAGAGTTATTATGAAATGTTAAATTTCTGTTACGAAGCTTTAGCGAATTGAAATGCCCGCTTTTTTGGCTTAACGATTTGACAAGTGCTATTCGTTAAATGTAAAATTCATTCCAATAATATATCAACAAACGGAAACTTCATTTATTTACTTACATAGTTTTCTCTAACTAATTTTTAAAAAATCAATTGTAACTTTATTCGATTTAGTAACTCCAAGGAATTTATTTTTTGTGTAATGTTGTTGTTTATTCATACTTTTGAATAATCAACTGATTCTGAAAATTAAATATTTCGATGTTTACCTGGACAAGTTATTTACTATTCAGTTCGCAAGGAAGCGTTAATTATCTTTTGAGATTTTCGTTATTGCACGAACAGTTTTATAAATTCAAAACTCAGTTTGTATTTTATTAATTCTTTTTCGCACGATTATAAGTTATTTGATCACAATTCCCAGAAAAAATATAAAAGCTACCTTCAACTCCACATCAAAAACAAAATTAGAAAGTATTAGAGCCCAACGTTGCAATCTGTTAGTGGCAAGTGGTGGAATGCCTTTCTTATTTCCAAATAAAGTTACTAAACATTTGGCATCCGTTTTTATCGTGAATCTCCTACCATACAGATACTGATAAAACTTCTTCACACCAAAAACAATGGCTAAAGCTTCTTTTTCTACTTGAGAATATTTTTGTTGACTGCTAGAATGTGTTAAAGATGTAAAACTAATGGGTTTTTCTACATTATTAATGGCATGTGAAATCATAGCTCCAACACCATAATAAGAACTATCAACAGTCAACTTTACTGGTAAATTTGGGTCATAATGCTCCAAAGTGGGAGCAGAGCTAATTATGTTTTTAATTTTATTATATGCCATTGTACATTGTTCAGACCGAATAAATTCAACATTTTTCTTCAATAAATTGTACAAAGGCTGAAGTACTGAGGCCACGTTAGGTATAAATTTATTATAAAAATTCACAAACCCCAAAAATGATCTAAGTTGAGTAATATTTTGAGGTACTGGAGCTTCAACAATCGCTCTAACTTTATCTTCACTTGTATGCAATTCGTATTTATCAATTGTGGTACCCAAATATTGTACTGAGTTTTTGAAAAATTCACATTTGTCTAATGCTACCATAAGACCACTTTTTTGTAACCTATCCAAAACTTTTTCCAGTAATTAAAATGTCATCTAAAAAACAAACAACCCCATCTAAACCTGCTAAGATTTGTTCCATTATTCTTTGAAACATTGCTGGAGCACTAGCAATACCAAAAGGTAAACGATTATAACTAAATAACCCCTTTGGAGTATTAATAGTTGTTAATTTCTTTGACTCCTTGTCTAACTCAATCTGCTGATATGCTTGAGAACGATCAATTTTTGAAAACTCAACTCCGCCTTGTAGTTTAGAAAATAATTCCTCAATACGGGGCAATGGGTATTTATCAATTAACAATACAGGATTAAGAGTAATTTTATAGTCACCACAAATTCTGATGGTTCCATTTTTCTTAGCTACTGGTGCAATGGGTGTTGCCCAACTGCTGTATGATACTGGGCTCAAGATGTTTTCAGTGACAAGTCGGTCTAGTTCCGCCTCAATTCCTCGGCATAAGGCAAAAGGAATGGAACGGTCTTTGCAAAACTTGGGCTTGGCTCCCTCTTGCATATCCAGTCGCAGAGCACCTCCATTAAATTTTCCCAAGGAAGGAGAAAATACTTTAGAATACTTCTTTGATAACATTTTCTTTATCTTAATTACATTATTTAAATCCTCAATTTGTAGTAAGTTTTCATTTTTATCAATTAAATTATTAATGCTATTTACACTTAGTTTAAATAAATTGAAAAAATCTCTACCCAATAACGGAGGGCCCCCATTAGAAATTATATACAACCGTATTGTTTCTGTTTTTAAATTAAAGGTCACTTTTACCTCAATAAATCCAAAGGATGAATACTTGAACCATCATAACTTGCCAAAGTTTTGCTGGTTCGATAAACAATGAACTTATTCAAATGTTTTTCTCTAAATTGTTCAGAAATTACAGAGACCGAGGCCCCTGTGTCCAATTGAAAAGTAAACAGCTGCTTGTTTATTGTTATTTCAATTGTGATTTATCATTTGAAGCAGATAAATTAAAAATGTGATCAAACTTACTGTTTGCATCATCAGATGGTAAATCAGAATTATTATTATCTAAAAAATAATTACCCCTCTTAAGTTTTTTCTGGCAAATATTGGCTAAGTGGCCTTTTTCATTACAAAAATTACAAAAATAATTTTTAAAAACACACTTATCTTTGTTATGTCCTGTTTTTCCGCAGACCTCGCAGTTGACCTGATTGACATTTGACGCGTTGACAGGTTTGCGTCGACTTGGCCGGCTCCATCTTGCGAGTTCCGCTCAAACTTGGGTTGCTGTCGGTAGTTTCCATTTTGTGGTACAGGAAACTGCCGTGGTCTTCGCTGCGGCGGCGCCGACCCCCTGTTGCCAAATCCTCTTCCTCCTCGTTGATGCACATGGTCTTGATAGAAAATTTCTTCTTTCACGGTTACGTCATGTTGATTTCTTACAATACTGGCTAACTCCATTGCTCTGTCGAGGGAAATTGTCACCTTTTCATCAAATAGTGTCTCCAGGACCTTGATATTATCCATCCCCATGATGAACTTGTCTCTGAGCAACGCTTCTAATTCAGTTCCGAAATCACATTTTGAAGCCAGGTTACGTAATCTTGCGGCCCATTCAGCGGCCGTTTCAACACGACTCTTCGTGGCTTCATAAAACTTCTGGCGTGCTGCAAAGGCACTGGTTGTTGTTTTAAAATGTTTGTCGAAAAGCTTAATTAAGTCCTTGTAGGTCTTCGTTTCGGGCTTATTTGGAACACACAGGCTATAAATCAATCTGTAGGCATCTTCGTCGCATGCATTCAGCAAAAGAGCACGTTTTACTTCTGAATCCGTAATGCCGTTTGCAATAAAATATTGCTCTAGCCTGGCGCTAAAAATCGACCAATCGGAATCTTTGGCCGAAAACTCTGTTAGCTTACCAATAGCTGAAGATGTAGCAGGAGTAGAAGGATTTTCTTGTGCCATGCCGACGATAACCACGTGCAACGTGCGCGAATCTTCCGGACAATTTCTCAACCAAAAAAAATAATATACGCTTTTCCGTTTTACCTCGTCGCCAATTGTAATGTCTTGATTAGGGTTGAGCAAAAGTACCACGAGTGAAATCTCACTTTATTAATTAAAAAAGAAACAATTCGAAATTAATATTACAATGTGTTCAATCTGACAACTGTGTATTCGATGTTAACGGTTCAACGATTCTAATAGAAGAGAGAGGCGAACTCCTACTACAATAAGGAAAACGTGCATGCATACAATAAAAAATAACACTTAAACGTCTGCATTAAATATTCGAAATATCATATCAAGAAGAAGTAATAAGGGTTGCCTATGCTTATTGGAACAAATTAAATATTTGATGTGGAATACATTACACATGGTAAACGAAACTGTGTTTGAGAAAGCTTTCTGAAAGGATGAGATCTGATAACAGCTCTTTTGGATTCCCTCTAATTAATTAAAAGTCCAATTTCAAGAATTATTTCGAGATAAATTATACAGTCCTAAAGCTCAACTCTCCTCAGAATCAAAAATAAAGATTATTAACGTCATAGGCTCGAATTCAGTATCAAAATGGATGGAGCGGAACAACGCGCGGTGATTTAATTATTGAGTTAACCTCAAATCAAAAGTTCGTAAGTTTAAATAATCTACAAATGAACATTTTTTTAATTTGGAAAATCCTTTCTGTTCAAGGAACGTCAATTATTTAATTCTTTTTTTTTTTTGATTAAAAGTAGAGTAATTTAAAAATGGTAATGACTGCGCGTCGTCGTTTTATAACTCAACAGCTCCGACATGATTATTAACATATAATAGTTGGAAAACTCAGTTTTGTGATCAGGTATATTTCTGACACAACAGCCTTGGAAATCGCGCGCGGAGTTGTGCATACAAAAGCTAATAGTTTCCCTCGTTAACACAGTTATAATAATTTAAAATCCCTTACCGCTCAAAGTCCCGCAGATTTTTCTATAACTAGAGTTCATTGTACCAAACATCCGTACGAAAAATATTTTTTTAGTCTGTTATAATCGAATTTTAAGCAAAAATCTATCATGTACCCCCCGAGTTTTTTTTTTAAATTTTGGAAAATACGAAATAAGTTATAAGTGACCAAATTTAATTGCTTGCGAATTTTTTTTGAGGGCCTGTTTAAAGTCAAAAGTTTAGGTTACATTTATGTAAGAAACAATGAAAAAAGAGAATGAAAATAAAAGTTGGATGATCGAGAATAATGATCCAAAGATATTAGATGGTGTGAAAATTGTTTTGGAAAGAAAAGGGATGAGAAACTAGGGGTTAATAAGTATGGATAGGTACAAATGGAAGGTATTGGTAAATAAGCTTAAGTTTGAGGATGAACATACCTTGAAAAGGGCTTGAAAATAAACTCCCGGAGTTATTAGTAATACAAATAATCGTAATAGTTTAAGAAATTGTATAATAATGATTCTGAATATCTACATTTTGTGCTTCAATTAACAAAACTGTTTCGCTATTCTTAGTTTTATCCTTACCATTGTCTTTTCTATAAGAAAATTCATTATCTTCAGACGTATCGGAATTAATAGATGTAATAACACCGTCCGATTGCAATTTAAATCTCTTCATACTTCGATGTTTGATGTTTTCTTCTTTGGTAGCTTCGGGTTTTGGTTTGGAATTATCTCGAG
This sequence comes from Diorhabda sublineata, assembly GCF_026230105.1. Lineage (NCBI taxonomy): Eukaryota > Metazoa > Arthropoda > Insecta > Coleoptera > Chrysomelidae > Diorhabda > Diorhabda sublineata. The sequence goes on from NC_079486.1 coordinate 6,808,460, forward strand.
CGCTCGAACTCGTTGGGACGCTACTACAATCGGTATTACTATCCGTAGCGGGTGTATCGTTTCTCAAATTTTCCATAATTTTACGTTTATAACTCAAAGGGCCTGGTTTAATTGCATCGCAAAAGCAACGCTTCTCTTTTCTCAACCTAGACATATTGGTTTTGAATTTATATCAATATTTGACATACAAACGCGTTAATGTCAAATTTACCTAACATAACCCCAAAAAAACATTTTGTTTATTACAATTGATTATTTGTATCCAACATACTTATTATAACTTTGAAATATTCTTCTTCTTTTTTATACTAATAAAAATAAATGGAAAAAAAGTATTAAAAGTCTACAAGCTATATAAATGTATTGAAATCCTCCAGGGACTCCCGGAGTCCGAATGGTGGCTTTCCGGATTTTGAGATAACTAATGTAAATACATACAAAGGAACCCAATCTTTATGTGGGATTTCTACAGATCCTCGTCTTCTGTTCCATACGCTTCCTGGTGGTATCTGACACCTCCAGAGAATATAGATAGAGCATCAAGCATCTTCTAGGTGTCTTTCTTATTACATTCGACATATTTTCTCTGATTTTAACTTCCCGGAAGAGTTTTGCCTGCGTAGATTGTCCCAGTAATTTCTATATACCACCATCTTCAACGGTTCCTCTATGGATCTATAGCTGATACCACAGACGGATTCAGGTTCTATAAAGGGTATGCCCGCCACTATTTTAGAGATTCTGTCAGTTATTTCGTTACCCTCTAATACAGTATGTCCCCGAATCCATTGCAGGGTAGTAGGTTAGATATTAGAGCTCTAATCGCTGCTTAATTGAAAAATGCTTGATTTTCTGCCCAGATTTCCAGAGTATTTGATACATTGATAGTTTCCTTAAAGCCATATTTCAGGTTTGGTTATTTTTTTTGCTAATCCTTCTCTGAACGTTCTAACGTTGTAATTCAATTCTTAGGATGTTGTATTTAAGAATATTTTCTTCTAAAGTTTAGTAAAGAGATTCAAGGACGTTGATATATAAACATAAAGTTTTATCACGTTTTCGAACCGCCTTTCCAGTCAGCAAAAGACGATGTAGACTAGTTTCAATTTTACATGACATATACTTTTTCAATTTGCATCGCGCCATATCTTATAACTAGAAAATACACGTGAGTAGCGTTCAACTTTAATAATCGATTTTCTAAGTGGAATTAAATGATTATAGTACAAGATGTAAATTTCAACCATTTTCATACTTATTTGATGCAGATTAAGCAACATTTTTATGACGATTCACACTTAGTCCACAATTAAACTTCTAATACGAAAAAATAATCAAGACAGTGGGTTTTAAACGGCAGAAATGCTCAAGAAGGCAGTTTAGTTAGCTGGAAAAAAGATTACGATCATTTTTTTGGAGACTATGTTTATCAATTATCTTATTAAAAAAGAAAAAGAAAGTACTTTGAATTTATTCGCGAATTGGTTTACCAACCACCTTATTAACCAGATTTAGCCTTCCGCGACTGTTATTGTTACCCGACCTCAAATTTTCACTTGCAGAAGGAAAATGTTCAGTAATAATCGTTTGTTTTTAGAAGAAACGGTTAGTTCTTAAGGTGGAAACATTTTCCATAAAGTATATTAAAATTTAAATCTAAAACCACGTATTAGTTGATAACAAACAAATAATAAATAATTGTGTTGTTTTCTGTTGGAGACGTTGATAGATTTTGATAGGAAAATAATAATTAGAGTAGAGGATAGAAGTTTTAGTAGGATCTGAAGTATAGCAGATGTTATCTCGTTAGATCATCCTTTTTGATAACCTCCTTTTATAGAAAAACGTCCGTGGAACTGATCTAATTAAATACGTATATGTTTTAATCATCAGTTGTAGTAATTACAGAAAAATGAAAACTATAAAATGCTCTGAATTGATTTAGAGATGTAATGTTTGAAACTTTTTTTTTCCTATACAGAACAGTAAAAAGTGAAAAGTTATAACTACATAATGAACATTTTTACTTCGTTCTTTAAACTTCGTAATTTTCGGTCTGACTATTTACCTAAGTTTTACCCCAAACGCGTCGTCTCTTAACCACGAGAATTAGAAAGTTTTCACACTAAAAAGTTTCCAATAAATACCAACAAAACTAGTTGAATTCCAACTAAAAATCTCAAGTTCATCTACGATTTTTTTCTCAGGATTCTTTTCTGAATAATTACATCAAAAACAATTTAAGATAATTCCATATTCGATTTTCATCATAATTCCTCATGAAGATTTGACAAAACTCCAAACGTCTCTCCGAATCTACTCTTAAGAGCTCGTGAAGAAGTTGAAGCTTGATGGAGGAGTTTGTCCGAGTTGTCCAAGGATCAAAAACCTTCTGAAGAAATCCCAAAAATATGTAACCATTGAAGGTTATTACCTTATATTCGAACTGCCCTCGTATTAAAAGTTTACAATTCATCAACACATAAATCTTGGTTGATAATTTTTGGAACAAAAAAAAATAATAGTTCGATGAAAAACGATTTATCTCGATTTCTGGCAGTCTTATAGAAGTCTTATAGAAAAAAGTTAAATGACAAAGTTGTGAAAAATTAAAATATCTATAACTTTTATTTCCACATTTTTTTCACATAAACTCAAAATTTAATCGAAATTTGTATTTGCTTTTTACTTAAAAAAACCCACATTCTAATATCTAGGTCTACAACAATAATTGACAGGTTATTTATAAAATTGACAGATCTGTTTTGACACCTGTCATAATTACTGATTCGTTTACTATAATTATGAACATGAATATATTGAGAAGAAGAACCAGCGATACTTCCACTCAAACGGAATGTACATTCCCCATAGTACTTTTTGAGAAATTACCTCGAGTACCACCAATACATTCTTTACGTAAAAAAAGTCGTAATACCAAAGATTCAATCGTTATAACTAAAAGTAAATAGTGCGTAATCCGTAAATTACCTTCACATTATAGTAATTTCGCTAAATCCATAAAGAAGAATCAGTTGGTGAATTCCACGTTGACCGACATTGATAAACCGATAATAGCTAAGTCGAATAAAACCGTTAGATTCGTGAGTCCAGTTGAAAGAAGCGTTGGAGATTTGAATGTACCTATCATGTTAAGCGAACCTTCTAGTTGTAAACAAGAAGATCTCAAACTGGGTACTATTATTGAAAACGATAACGAAGATAAGACAATACCTCAACTAGAATTAGCTTTCGATGAAGACGCTGTCGATACTTCTAATCGTGAAGACAAACCAGACAATAATTCCGAAAATTTAGATGTTTAAATAGTTACTATTAGAGCTCATACTGTTATTATTAATAATCATTTTTTCAAAAAAATAACTTTAATTTGTTAAATTTATTCAAATATATATATATATATATATATATATATATATATATATATATATATATATATATATGTATATATGAAAGTTGTTGTTTTTTTTGAACATTATACAAAATTATAGTTTCTGAACATCGCCGTTACTTTAACAGCTTCATTCTACCACCGTCTGCAACTTTTATTACGAATTTCCATGTTCTATATAAAAGTACACTGAGAAACATATAACAAATTAAATTACCAACTCTATCTTTTTTATTTTTTATTGTTGATATTACGAAAAAAAATTATTCTTTATAAAATGTTTAAATGGTTTAAAATCTAAAATGCAATCAATAGATTTAAAAAAAATTCATTCGTATACGAGATATGTTGAATAATATGAATTTCATACAACTTAACCTAACAAAAGAGCAATTTGATAAAATATCGGTCAAATTTTTATTAGTTTTAACTATTATTTGTTATTTTTCTATTTAGATGCGTTTTGAAACTTCCTTTTCTCCTTTTCTATGATGTTTTGTTTGTTTCTAGACTGTTTCTACCATAGTCATTCGAATAAATCATTCGATTAAAATGATTAGTTTTTCAACATTTCTCTCCGTGTAGTTTTTAAACGTAGAACTCGGCATTGTATGATTCTATTTGATATCGGAGGTCGTAAAAAGCACTTTTACGTCCAGTTGTAACATTCATTCTTTGAATCCTATAGATACTAGCTAGAGAAAATTATGTATAGCGAAGTTTTCAAAATGGTTTTAGAAGTGAGAAGAAAATTTTGCGTAGGATATTGACTATAAAACTGTCTGAAATCTCGTGGATCGTTCAGTTTATTTATAGCAAACATACTCGACATTTACATCGTGTTTTAACTGAAAATTGTGACATTAGAAAGTTGTGTACAAGATGGATGCCGTGTTTGCGGACATTGAAACAAAACCATCGACGCGAAGATGTTTCCATCAAGCGTTTAACAATGTTTCACAGAAATAAAGCCGTTTTATATGTTATAGATGAAACGTAGGTTCATAACAACGCCCTCGAGATTTGGTTTCATCAGCGAATTCATCAACATTCTGTAGTTAGTTTAATCTACGTCGAAAATCGTAGTAAACAACACGTTAGCCATTACAAATGTCAAACTTTATGATGACACCATGATCCACCAACATTTTTTTATGATAACTGACAATTTATTTTTGGAAAAAACAAAACAAATTTCGTTTGTTTTTTCGAATACGACAGTTCTGAAAACCAAATATCGGTTTATTTTTGAAAAACAAAGTTTCTGAAGACCAATTTTGGTTTGTTTTGAAAAATAAAGTTTCTTCATACAAACTTTGGTTTCTAATTGCAGAAGAAAGCCTCTTGTGACAATATTTTTTTGTTCTCGAAAAACGAAGTTTCTAAAGACGAATTTTGTTTTTTATCGAAATGGCAATTCCCGAAGTCAAATTTTGGTTTGCTTTTTGAAAAACAAAGTTTATAAAGACGAATCTCATCTTATTTTTGGAAATATGAAGTTTGTACAAACAAATTTTGATTTCTAATTGAAACAGAAATCTCTTAAGACAAATGTCTAGCTAAATCGACAACATTCAGAAATACACTGATTGATTCGCGTTTATATAACCATGTTGTCGTCTTCAAAAACTGAAGGTAAACATTTCAGTGGATTATTATTATAACAATCGTCGTTTTATATAAACTCCTTTCATACAATATATTTATTTTCGTAATCACATCGACAATCGTTCTATTGATAACATATTCTGCGAGTCCAGATTGAAAGAGATAAAAAAAAGTTATTTTCTGACGTATATTTCATATATCTGACGATAAACGGGAATGGTTTGGAAGTTGATACGGGACCTCGTTGTAATGCGGCCAATTTACGGTTTTCTGACGATGATCCCCTTAAACAGCGTCGGGAATAACTCCTAAACTAAGTAATCTTATGGTAGAACTGAGACAGTGTTTAGTTGAAATTGCAATAAAAAAAATATCGAATTGACCCATTTCGTTAAACCACAAACTGAAAATGCGCGAGAAAGACTCATTAAGTAAATAAAAAAGAAGTAAAAACAGTTAAACCAAATAAAAAAAGGACGATAGTATGGTCAAATCGTTTGACATAGATAAATCAACAACAACCAATGAAAATAAAACATTTTGTGTGTCTCATACTCCCCACTAAAATCCTCCAATCATATTAGAATAAAACACCACAATATGTTATGCGTAGTGAATAACTCTCAAAACAAACTTTATTAAAAACGTTAGAGCAACTTTATTGGGATAAATAAATGATAGTTATACTTTAGCCCAACTTTATTGGGATACATAAATGATAGTTATACTTTAGCCCAACTTCCTGGGGATACGTAAAGGATAGTTATACTTTAGCCCAACTTTATTGGGATACATAAATGATAGTTATTTTTTAGCCCAACTTTATTGGGATACATAAATAATAGTTATACGCTAGCTCAACCAGGTTTGAATCACAGTCCCACCAAGTTTAGGACACTTAGTCCATGTCTGAGCCTATACTGGACCCATCGTAAAATTCCATATGGGAAACAATAAGATGGTTTGATTATGGAGCTCCTCGAGGAAGTCTTGAGATTGAAATTTGTTATAATACACGTATATACAAACATAATTTTATAATAAAACTGAATTTGCATTACAAGTAATTTCGTATTGAAACACGAGAGAATTCTCTTACGAATTTATCCTTGGAGAAACGGGCAAAACTACACACAAACTCGATATTCTTTGGGGATGAACAAAATATTCGCAAGAGTTATTATGAAATGTTAAATTTCTGTTACGAAGCTTTAGCGAATTGAAATGCCCGCTTTTTTGGCTTAACGATTTGACAAGTGCTATTCGTTAAATGTAAAATTAATTCCAATAATATATCAACAAACGGAAACTTCATTTATTTACTTACATAGTTTTCTCTAACTAATTTTTAAAAAATCAATTGTAACTTTATTCGATTTAGTAACTCCAAGGAATTAATTTTTTGTGTACTGTTGTTGTTTATTCATACTTTTGAATAATCAACTGATTCTGAAAATTAAATATTTCGATGTTTACCTGGACAAGTTATTTACTATTCAGTTCGCAAGGAAGCGTTAATTATCTTTTGAGATTTTCGTTATTGCACGAACAGTTTTATAAATTCAAAACTCAGTTTGTATTTTATTAATTCTTTTTCGCACTATTATAAGTTATTTGATCACAATTCCCAGAAAAAATATAAAAGCTCCTTAATAATATTATCGTGAAACAAGTCAATTAAAGATCAAACAACTTGAGGAAGACAATCCAAACAATTTTTATAGCCGTTTATTGTATTTATTTTTGGGAAAAAATTCACATGGTAAACGAAGCTGTGTTTAAGAAAGCTTTCTGAAAGGATGAGATCTGATATCAGCTCTTTTGGATTCCCTCTAATTGATTTCAAGCATGATTTCGAGATAAATTGTACAGTCCAAAAGCTCAACTGTCCTCATTATCAAAAATAAAAATTAATAACGTCATATCTCGAATTCAGTATCAAAATGTATCGTGTTGAACAACGCGCGGTGATTTAATTATTGAGTTAACCTCAAATCAAAAGTTCGTAGGTTTAAATTGTCCACAAATGAACATTTTCTGTTCAAGAAACGTCAATTATTTAATTCTTCTTTTTGATTGGGTAATTTAAAAATGGTAATGACTGCGCGTCGTCGTTTTATAACCCAACGGCATTTGGGATGCTATTACGTTCAAACGAATACAAGTCCAAAACTCAAAATTTAATTAATTTTTATTCTTCGTCCTATGGAATCTTTGATTAAACTTAATACCGGAATTGTCAGAAATATCATGAGGCTTTAAATACTAAGAGTTCAGTTTTGTGGTCACGTATATTTCAGACACAACAACCTGGGAAATCGCGCGCAGAGTTGTGCATACAAAAGCTAATAGTTTCCCTCGTTAACACAGTTATAATAATTCAAAATCCCTTTCGGCTCAAAGTCCAGCAGATTTTTCTACAACTAGAGTTCATTGTACCAAACATCCATAAGAAAAATAATTTTTTAGTCTGTTTTTTTAAAATTTTGGAAAATATGAAATAGGTTATGTCACCAAATTTAATTGCTGTGAATTTTTTTTGAAGGGCTGTTTAAAGTCAAAAGTTTATGTTACATTTTAGAAAGGAACAATGAGAAAAGAGAATGAAAATAAAAGTTGGATGGTCGAGAATAATGATCCAAAGATATAAGATGGTGAGAAGATTGATTCGGAAAAAAAGTGATGAAAAACTAAGGGTTAATAACTATGGATAGGTACAAATGGGAAGTATTGGTAAATAAGCGTAATTTTGAGGATGAACTCACCTTGAAAATGGCTTGAAAAGAAACTTCCGGAGTTGGTAGTAAATACAAATAATCATAATAGTTTAAGAAATTGTATAATAATGATTCTGAATATCTCGAGCGCTCGAACTCGTTGGGACGCTACTACAATCGGTATTACTATCCGTAGCGGGTGTCTCATTTCTCAAATTTTCCATAATTTTGCGTTTATAACTCAAAGGACCTGGTTTAGTTGCATCGCAAAAGCAACGCTTCTCTTTTCTCAACCTAGACATATCGGTTTATTTATATCAATATTTGACATACGACCGCGTTAATATCAAATTTAACTAACATAACCTCAAAACAACATTTTGTTTTTCACAATTGATTATTTGTATCCAACATACTTATTATAACCTTGAAGTATTCTTCTTCTTTTTTATACGTCTGAGCGGTGTCAGATTCAAATAGACACTGTTTGAATCGGATTGCGGAGTCTAAAAATGCTAATAAAAATAAATGGATTTCCCCAAACAAAAAGTAATAAGCTACAAGCTATATAAATGTATTGAAATCCTCCACGGACTCTCGGAGTCCGGATGGTGGCTTTTCGGATTACGAGATAACTAATGTAAATACATACTGAGGAACCCAATCTTTATGTGGGATGTCTACAGATCCTCGTCTTCTGTTCCATACGCTTCCTGGTGGTATCTGACACCTCCAGAGAATACAGATAGAGCATCAAGCATCTTGTAGGTGTCTTTATCAAAATAAAAAACAAACAATAATATCTCCTTTGCATAAAAAAGTACCTACTCAATTCTCAATGAAAAGTATATCAATCAGTTGTTCAACAGTTTACAGACTAAGTACCTAATCATTATAATTACCTAATTATAAAATAATCTTTCTGGCTTTCTGAGTGGCAAATTTATCAATCATTTCCGTAAAACCTATTTTTTCACAGATTTCGAATTTAATTTGAAAAGAGATTTTCTTCGAAGAGTCACTCTTTCTTGGGCTTCATCAGTGCATCAAAATCAGAATTGCTGAGATTTTCTGCAAAGTTTCTATTTTTGTTGGAACCTTAATACCAATGACATTATAAGAACATTTTTCTTGTTGGTTACAAGAGTTATTCATACTTTCAGAAGCACTTAAAGTTTCAGGTGAGTGAAATAATAGAAAGATATACATGAATTTTTTTATAAAAATTTCAAATCTTGTTGAGCCTCAAAACTATTGATACGTTTACCTCCGTGCCCTTGCTGTTCTTCACGCGAGTTTTTTTGGACAGATAGTTAATTCAGATTTAATCAATATATTTAATGTTTATAAAGAAAGTTGTTTAAATAACTTTTTGGTGTATAAATATAGTAATAAAAAACACTGCATATTCCCATGTGCAGTGTTGCCGTTTCAGTTGGCAAGTGGGAAATTCAAAAAGTGATGGACTTATCGATCTAGCTTTGTAATTACTATTTGAGAAGAGGTGATTCATTAGTATTAGATATTGTCAACCTCTTAAAAGCATTTAGCTTGTGTAAATCATACTCATCAATATGCATATTAAATGCATATTCTGTATTTTACATCAGTCTGGAAGATCCGTTTCATCTAAATTTTCCTAAATTGAATTATTACACTCATCTGAAACTTTAAGTGCTTCCAAGAGTGAGTCTCTCTTATAACAAATAATAAAAATGTTCTAATAATGTCACTGATATTGAGGTTCCAATAAAAAATAAAAACCGGAAACAAACATGAATACTGATGAATTACCCGAAGCAAGGGACCTATTGGGTACTTAATTTTGCAAGGACAAGGAAAAACTAATTTACAAAAAAAAATGCCTTGAATTTATTCATGAAAGTGGGGAGAGATTTTTAAAATTCAAATTCTTTAAAAACATTTTTTTAAACATCTCATCACCTAAGAAAAGCTTTTTATATTTCCCGATCCTATCGTATTGTTTAATTAGTTAGTAATGTTGTTCGACTTGGAAATGATGAAGGAGTTAGAGCGGAAAAGGATTTAAGGGATCTCAAATATTTGAGTTTTTCTACTCGATTCATTTAAGAGATACCAAAATTTAAATTGTCCACAGTATCCAGTACAAGATGAGTAATTATTGAGCTTACCACTGAATTTGGAAGTTGTTCTAATTCAGTCTGAGTAATGATAGTCTTTCTTTCAAAAAATAGTCCAAATGGATCAAATTACATATTTTGTTCAATGCCTTTAGTGAGTTTACTAATTCAATCAACTGTCGATCTTAAATCAAATTATACTCGGTAATATTTTTTTGTTTTGTACAAAACAATAGAGACTAACGGAGAACATCGAAACAGGCGTCAGACAGTGTAATAGTAAGTGTGGTAAAAGTAGTAGTAGATGTCTTGGATTTCTCGATGTAAGTATTGTCTTATCTTCTTTTACTTTCGTGATATGTTCATTTAACAAATTTTGGGCAGCTGTGTGTATGTCCTCAGTGTCGATTCTTTGTACAATCAACCAATCAACATGTATACCATAAGTTTTTACATATATTTATGGTATTTAAATATTTACCTCTTTTATTCGATTCATTTTCCCCATTTTGTTTTCTATTAGCATTTTCATTAGCCATTCGAAGTATTATCTGATATGGAGTTGTCAGTATTGGTATCGCCATTCGTTTTCTTAATGCTTCTTTTATACTTGTCAATTTGTCACTGTCACAATCAAACGAAGACTACGAAGAACAAGAAGAAGAAGAAGAGAAGCAAGAAGTAGAGGAGGATAAAAAAGAGAACGTGGACGAAGTATAAGGAGAATATCAGAAAGATACTTTTGAATGGCGATGCCGTGATTTTTAAAGGTATTTTTTGTCGGAATGCAAATTACCGTTCTAATTTTTGATAACAATTTCTTAATTTTCTCAATAAAGTTTGTTGAAAAATCCTATTTGTTAATTAGTTTTATGCAAATCATTATCTTCTTCTTCTTCTTCTTCTTCTTCTTCTTGTAGTAGGACGAGGTCCTGTCAGGTACTGTCATCTGCCCTCTTGTGACGCCGATGTACAGCTATCGTACCAGCGTTTTGGGGGCCTACCGATTGGGCGTCTTGTGTCTGGTTTCTGTGTTTCGGCCCATTTGGCAATCCGTTCTGGAGCCATTCGTTCTACATGGTCTCTCCATTGTCGGCGTCTTGCTCTTACCCATCTAACGACATCTTGTACTCCCAGTTCTCTTAAGGTATCTGTGTTGGGTATTCTATCGTGGAGTGTGGTACCCTTTATTGTTCGTAATATCTTCATCTCTGCTGTTCTCATTTTTCTCTTTGTTTGTGTTGTGTCTGCCCTTGTTTCTGCGGCATAGGTTAGTATGGGTCTGATACAGGTCTTGTAGATTCGCGTCTTACTTTCTATGCTCATATATTTCTTTCTCCATATAATGTCCCGTAAATATCCCGATATTCTAGTTGCTTTCTTGATCTGCTTATCTACCTCGTCCGTTATGTTTCTACTGCTCGTTGTTTCTACGCCTAAGTAGTTGAAATTCATTACTTGCTCTATAATGCGCTCATTTACTACCAACTTGCATCTTATTGGGTCTTTGGATATTACCATACTTTGTGTTTTCTCGCATGAGATTTGCATGTTAAGTATCTGTGCCGTCAGGTTAAATTTATGAAGGAGGCGTTGTAGATCGTCTTCATTTTCAGCTATAAGTATAGCGTCATCTGCGTAGCAAAGGATTCTCAGGCGACGGTTATTCATTTCAAATCCTGCATTAACTTCGTTCACGCTCTCAATTATTTGGTCCATTATTACGTTGAAAAGGCATGGGCTGAGGCTATCTCCCTGTCTTATGGCGGATGAGACTTTGAGTTCTCTTGTTAGCCCACAGTCTGTTTTTATTCTTGTTTTGGTGTTGATGTTAAGTTGCCTTACTAGATTTGTATAATGCTTCTTGACGCCTTTTTGGTTTAGTCGGTGGATTACATCGTTGAGTTTTACTCTATCGAATGCTTGCTTTAGATCTACGAAACATGTGTACATGGGTTTATTGTATTCTATAGATTTCTCTATCAACTGGCGTAATATAAATATTGCGTCTATAGTGGATCTGTTTGGGCGGAAGCCTTGTTGCTCTTCTGAGATGCCTACCTTAGCAGTTATCTTATTTGCAAGTATCTTGGTAAATAACTTTAACACACTACTAAGTAGCGTTATGCCTCTGTAATTCTTCGGAACTGATTTTAAACTTTTCTTGTATATAGGTATAGTTATACTAGTTCTCCATTCTTCGGGTATTACTCCAGTTCTTTCTATTTTATTGTACAGTTTTATTAATTCTTTTTTGATTTCTGGGCCCCCGTTCTTCAGTAGTTCATTTGGGATATTGCCTGTACCTGGTGATTTTCTATTCTTTAGTTTCTTTATGGTTGTTTGTACTTCTTCTAATGTGATGGTTGCTTCCTGTTCGTTTGGGGATGGCGGGTTTGCGACTTCTTCGTCCCTGCTTCCGTTGTTATCATATAGGATCTCAAAATGTGCTACCCATGTTTCCTGATTTATAACATTTATCACTACCTCCTCGTTGATTGGTTTCTTCCTTTTTCGTATCATGTTCCATATTTTTTTCTGGCCTCCGTACAAATCATGTTCCATTTCCACTGAGAAATTTTCCCAGTATGTTTTTCAGTTCTTTTATTGTGTTGGTTGTTCTATTCCTCACTCTTTTATAGGCTTCGTATTCTTCCTGTGTTCTATTGGTAATGTATTTTATGTACGCTTTCTTTTTTTCATTTGCCAGATCCTTAATTTCTAGAGTGAACCAGGGTTTATTCTGTGTCCTATTCGTGTCTATTGTTCTTTTTCCTAGGGATTCCTTTGCGCTGTTCTTTATGTTATTCTTTAGTTTCTCCCAGGCGGCTTCTACGTTGTCGGTTTCTTTTATAGGGTTTTGGACAATTTTTTCGCGGAGTCTGTTTTGATAGAGGTATTTAATGCTTTCATCCTTAAGCGACTCTATATTAAATTTCGATACGTAGTAGGATGTTTTTCCTTTCTTTATTATGTGGGATACGCGGTATTTACACAATACTAAACCATGTTGGGTGCCGATGTTAATACCCGTACGTCAAGAATCTGGGAGGGGTGGACTTTCCTGTTTGTAATTATTTAGTCAATAGTTGATTTTTGGCTTCTCGTGTTAGCGAAGGTGTACTTTTGTTGTTCCTTATGATCAAAATATGTGTTGTTGATACGTAATTCGTTGAGGGCGCATACATCTATCAATATATCTCCGTTATCATTCACTGCTCCTTCGTTGAAACTATGCATGATTCCTGGAATAACTGTGTTCCCAATTCTTGAGTTAAAGTCGCCCATAATAAACACTTTGTCTTTACTGGGTATTTTATCTAACATAGCTTGCAAGGCATCAAAAAAAGCTTCCCTTTCTTCTTTCAGTTTGCTTACATCAGGAGCATATATACTTAGTAGGTGTGTTCTTTCGTTGGCCAGCTCTACTGTTATCTGTATGATGCTATGACTTATATACTGTACTTCCTTAATATCTTTTTCAAATTTTTTATTCACTAGTAACCCTACTCCTCCCGGTGCTCGCAAGTTCTTGTCGACTCCACTATAAAACAGTATGTAGTTTTGGTACCTTTGACTGCCATTGCCTTTCTTCTTGGTCTCTGAAAGTGCGCAGAAATCTATTTTGTTTTTCTCTATTTCTACGACCACCTTATAGTCTTTGTTGCTCCATGATGTAATGTTCCAACTTCCGAGTCTTACTATGTTTTCTTTCCATACTCGTTTTTTCCGTTTTCGTGCCGTGTCGTCGTCAATGCTCCGTCCAGTTTCCGAGGCTAATGTGACAGTTCTGTGAGTGTTTTTTCTTCTTACGAGAGGAGAGAAATCAAAGATTCTCAACATTTTTTTCCGCCACAATTAGGGTAGAATATTGTTGCGTATCTTGAGAAGAATAGAAATTTTTGGACTCTCAAAAACAGCAGTTGGTGAATAATTACTTAAACAATTACAAAAACTTTGGTTGTTGTATTATACTTGTATTTTCTAAAATTAATATTCATCATAATAGAAGGGTGATAGTATATTGACGAAATTTCGACTGGGAAAATGTGATAATCAATCTGGAAAAATCGGGAGACTAGTACTTGATTTTCAATTTTTACCAGACAGATAGAACTAAGACACTGAATGAAAACTCTTACGACAGAATAAAGTGCAGGAAAGCTGTTTCATTAAGGTCAACACGGCTTCGAGCATTTCTATACACCTTGTTTCACACAATGTTGTTGAACTATATTTACCTGGCTCAATTCAATCAGAGATATGGACAGTTGCTGTATACTGCAAGAGGTTAATTCTGGTTTGGACTTTCTTAATTATTCCACTCGATTTACTTCAGCGCGAATTCTGAAGCTAGATATGCTGTGAAATTTCCTTGGCCGAAACAACTCCCAGTTGCATCTATAATTTCATCTTCTATATAATACGTTTTGGACACAACATGAAACCACCATTTAATAATTGGAATAAGCTTAATTGAGGTATAATCTGCAAAACGGTTTTTGTTGGCAAAAATCTTGTAGAAACCTATGGATATTTAGCGTATGTGTGTGAGGTAAATTTTCTTAATTTCAAAACTTTCCCATTTTCTGAAAAATTCTCCTATTCAATGGCAAACAGATACATAATCTAAATAGTTTTAGTTTGAAAATAACAAGGTATAAGACATCAATCAATCCAAAATATGAGTTAAATTCACTTTAGTTACAATCCAAATTACAAATATAATGATATTAATATTCACTATCTATGGAAATTTAAATACCCGGATCTGATCGACGGTTATTGAACAAAGTCATAGCACATTCTAATCCCAGAGCTTTTGGCGAACATTATTTATCTAATCAAAGTGTATTTCGAACTAGAGTTTCCATAGATAATTCAATTGTTTTATCCTAATTTCACAAAATCTGGTTGCATTTGTGAAGAATCAGCGATCAATGTCCAATTTGTCGAAGAATCAATTGAACTACTCATATTATTTGTTGTTATACTAATAGATGGAGTATTGTCAATATTCTCAGTAGTTCTAGAATCACTAATTTCATTTATTATTTATACTGCTACTTTTTTATTTTTTTCTGCATCCTTATATTCTGGTTGATTGCTATTGGAGGAAGCCTGATGTGAGAAGTATTTTTCCTTTTATTATTCGAAGTCCACGAACTAGTGATTAGTGGCGGAGGACTGCAAATTTTTTTTAGATACATTCTAACAATACTTACTTAAAACAAAAGAGCAGAATACATTTGTACAAACTATAATTATCGAAATTCAATTAGTTTACCTGAATTACAAAATATTTTCTGTAGCTAAGGTGAATATTGATGAGATCCGCGTTCCGTTCTGAAAAATTCGAATCATATTGCCGAGAAGAAAATATTAGACATGTGTTAACAATTTGTGGAGTCCCACGAGGTAATGGAGAAGTGGAAAGGGTAAATAGGACCCTTATACCAGTCTTAACAAAACTCAGTTTGGAAGAGCCAGCAAAGTGGTACAAATACGTTGACAAAGTACACACTGCCTCAAATACCACCTATCAGCGAAGCATAAGTACCACACCCTTTGAAGTATATACAACTGATCCAAAATTGAAGAGAAAATTTTTTGATCCTCACGAAATTGTTAAGGTTAAAGAAAATGATAGATATGACGTTGTTAAAATCGGAGATCACGAGATTATCGCTATACTCCATCCTACGGCGAAGCAAAAAATTCTGTAATAAAAGTGTTTTCTCTCTAACCGGCGTTTTAAGTAAAAAAGAACCCTAGACAACCAAGAAATGCTTTTAGTTATTTATTGCGTTATGCAATTCTGTGGTGATACGAGGATATAAAGAAAAATTCTTAGCCTACTATAAAACCAAACAAAATTTCAATGTCAAAATGTTTTATTGCGCAACCAGACCTTCAAAGCTTTTATTACCTCCTCGTTGGGAGAAAATTTACGACCTATTGAATTTTTTTTCAGTTGAGTGGTCAGTAACGTCGAATAGTAATCTCCAGTTATTGTTCTACCCTTATTAAAAAATCAATCATGACTACTCCATGGCAATCCCAAAAAACTGGAGCAAGAACTTTTCCAGCACATTTGTGGACACGAAACTTCTTAGGTCTGGGAAAACCAGAGTGTCGCCATTCCATCCATTGTTGCTTTGTTTCTGGATTGTAGAAATGTACCCGTCTCATCAATAGTAATAATGGGTTTTAGCAAAATTCGACAGTGTGATAAAATCATGTGATAAACTGTATCGATATTTTCGACGACTGACACAGGAGCTGGCCTTCATGATCGGTCATCATCTTCAATGGAAAATTTACCTCGTAAATCTGCTCACCTCTTAACGCTTCTAAATACAGGTACTTGATGATGGCTTGATACTCCAATTTGTCGATTTTCACAATTTCGGTGGATATATTTTTTCTTTCAATTTATTGCGTAGCTCTGGTTTTCATTTTTGAGGTAAAACTTAAGACTGACATTTTTAATAAGTTATTTTTCGTTGCTATTGTAACGCAATATTTTGTTTATGCATGGAACTGGTCTAGGCCACCAACTTATCAATACATCGTCGTATAGTTCAAATGGGGGACGACAATGACCCTCCACTTTGGGATTCTCAAATTTTTGAGGTTATCTACTCGGAAATAACATTTTCATCACTTTAGGGTTATGTGACACACAATACCAATTTGTTGGGGTTTATCTAAGAGATAAACAAATTTTAAATTGTTCACAATATCCAGTACAAAATGAGTAATTATTGAATTTACCACTGAATTTGAAAATTGTTCTAATTCAGTCTGAGTAATGATAGCTAGTATTTTCTTCAAGAAATAATCCATTGATGATTTGCAGTTATTACGAATACGATATCTTATGAATCTCCTTTCCTGTAGTTTTTAGTATCTTTCGACCAAATGAATCAAATTCCATATTTTTTCAATACCTTTAGTGAGTTACTAATTCAATCAACTAACCATATGAAATCAAATTATACGCGGTAATATCTTTTGTTTTATACAAAACACATAGAAACTAGAGAAAATCGAAACAAGCGTCATACAGTGTAATAGTGAGTGTGGTGGTAGTGGTAGTAAATGCAGCACACAAATTGTTCTCACGTATTTTATGCAATAATCATCACTTTTCCCCTTTTGTTTTCTATTATCATCTTCATTAGCCATTCGAAGTATTATCTGATTTGGAATTGTCAGTATTGATATTGCCATTCGTTTTCTTAATGCTTATTTGACACTTCCCCATTTGTCACTATGCAATCCTACCAACCCTTTGAAGGTATCTACGGCTCCATTTTCCAATTCTTCTTCATACTTATACAATTCGAAATTATGTATGATTGTACCATTCAAGTCCAGAAAGAAATTATGCTCATTTACGTTTCAAACTATAAGCATTCTTACTTCTTTTCAGGATCATTTTCTTCATCATGGCTCTTCACATTATTACAAATATTTCGAAATATGTGATTTAAGGTAGTTTTGAAAATAATAAATTGATGCAATTAAATATTTTGTTGTTGAGCTAAGTGGTTTTTAAAATATTTATTTTTCCAATCTATCACGAGATTTAAGAATAATAAATCAATTAAAATTAGAGGAAATACAGCTGTAGCACCTGCATTATGGAAATATGTATTAATATCTGTTCTCGATAAATGAAGAACATCGGTTGTACTTAAAATTTGGGTTGCCAATTTAACTTTCATAGCTATTATGTTTGAGCGAGAATGAAAAAAAATCTAGCTGCTCAATAACCATCACAAAAAGCCGTTACATTGTTTCCACCTTTGCACTGATAAATTTCGCAAATCATGCAACTTGGAATTTCGTCAAAATGGTCCAATTACAACTCTGGTTAACAAAAAGATATCGAAACAAATTATATATCGTTAGAAAATCTATACTCTAGCGATGTTTATAAAAAACAAAAGCTTCCTATCACCTTTACTTTTTTTTAAACACATGAATTGTTGTAATAATATGAATATTTAAGATACATTACATACTGAGAAAGTTATGAAGTTATAACTTCTTGCATAAGTTAAAATAAGAAGAGACATGAAAATCAGGAAAATTGGAGAAAATAAAGTGAATTATTGAAGAAATGAGTCGTTTTAGAAAATATCTTGTTTAGCAATTCAAAAATTTTCTAAGTAAAATTGGGTTGGATATCAGTAATTTATAAAAAGTTTTTGTCATAATAGTACAGCAAGTCAGCAATGTAAAAAAAGAAATCGGGAGTTCTTATGACAGCTATATATGTTAAGGAATCAATCCGATAAGTTTTAAACACGAAAAAAAAAGGATTATAATAGAATGAAGTAATAAACTCCACTTTAGTAATGAAAATAATGAATATCAACTCACTGGCAACATTCTTCATCAATTCATTGTAAACTACTTCTTCTTAAACTTCCCACAGATCAGTGAGATATTCTAATTTAACATTTAATGGCTAAAAGTTTGGACGATGGATCTGTTAGTGAATGGGAGGAATACAAGTCCAAAAAAGATTTGCCTTCTCTTGAGGATATGTATGAATTTTTAAGAAGTAGATCAGACTTGCTAGAGCGATTAGAGTTGAACAAACTTGAACAGGGATCCAAGTCAGGGAAAACCAGGGACTTACTTTCTGCCGATTCAGAAAATAATTCACATGAAAACAAAACCTCTTTTCAAGGTTTCAAGTGTGCCATATGCAGTTGCGATCACAGAGTGTTTATGTGCGACAAATTCAAGGCAATGTCTGTGCTAAATCGCATGGAACAAGCCAAAAGACTAAAGTTATGCTTAAACTGTCTTCGAGGTGGCCACAAAACCAACCAATGCAGATTGTATGCTTCATGTAAAACCTGTAAGGGTAAACACAATACTCTTTTACACATAGAAAACAAAAATCAAGCAAATCAAAATATAAATTAAGAAAACGTTTCCCTAACTACAAGTTCGGAACATTTTCAAATTCTGTTATCCACTGTAGTAGTAGATGTTTTAAACAGTTATGGTGCTTACGTACCTGTTCGAGCTATTCTAGATTCAGGGTCAATGTCTTCCTTTATAACTGAGTCTCTTCACTCAAAACTAAATATTCCAAAGCAAATAATAAATTTCGCTGTTTCTGGTTTGAACAGTGCCGTCTCTAATGTGAAATATAAATGTTGTTTAAAATTTAAATCTCAACATAAAAACTTCCATAAGCCCGGACCAATCGAGATGCTGATAGGTGCTGATATTTTTTGGAATGTTTTATGTCCAAACCAATTGAAGTTAAATACAAATGGTCCTGTTTTACAGGAAACTCGGCTTGGGTGGTTGGTTTCAGGTAAAATACAAGGCTTTAAAATTTCTAATAATATAGTTTGTAATTTGATTAAAAATGAAGGTGATTTATATATCCAAGACCAGTTATCAAAATTCTTTGAAAGAAAGTGTTAAAACTGCCAGTCCTTGGTCCAAAGAGGAAATGGACTGTGAAACTCATTTTAAAGACACAACAACAAGAACTCTAGAAGGTCGTTTTGTTGTATCGATTCCATTGAAAGCAAGTCCAAAAATATTAGGTGAATCGCTTGAGCAAAAATTCTCAAAAAAATACCAATTCTCAAGAATGTACAAGAATTTTATCCTCGAATATGAAAAGCTCAATCATATGCAAAACATAGGAGAGGTATCTGAAGTAAATCATGAGGATGCCTATTATTTACCGCACCATGGAATTCTACGTATGCATAGCGCAGCAACTAAATTAAGGACAGTTTTTGACGCCTCGGAGGGATCTACAAGTGGAGTTTCTTTTAATAAACTTCAGCTAAAAGGACCGGTAATTCAAGATGATTTAGTGTCAATATTATTACGCTTTAGACAATATAAATATGTTGTTACCGCGGACATTGAAAAAATGTACCGTCAGGTCTTGGTGTCAAAAGATCAGCATGAAATGCAAAGAATTCTATAGCGAGATAACGAAAATAAAGCACTAAGTGTCTGTGAACTTTCCACGGTAACTTATGATCAAACTTTCCGGACAAAATGCATGAGCTAAAAGAAGGTAAACTTGCTGATTCTTCGCATGGTCTAGTCATTGGCGAAAATGATGTTGCAAAAACCCTAGGTATATCGTGGATGAGTAAAACGGATAAATTAATATTTCATATTGATGTTGGAATAAAGAGTGAATGTTTAACAAAAAGAGTTATGCTTTCAGGCATATCCAGAATATTCGATCCAATGGGTTTACTTGGCCCTTGCATTATAATTGCCAAAGTAATGTTACAACAACTTTGGAAGGAAAATCTATCTTGGGACAGTCCAGTTTCCCATGAATTACAAGTTAAATGGAACAATTTTATACAAGAACTTCCGTCATTAAATTATTTAAAAATTCAGCGACATGTTACTTGTGATAATTCCACACAAATAGAATTACATGTCTTTTCAGACCCTTCTGAGGTAGCATATGGTGCAGCTGTGTATGTCAGATCAAAAAATTGCTATGGTGAAACATTTTGTCATTTGTTTATCTCTAAAGCTAAGGTTGCGCAAATTAAATCACTAACAATCCCTCGGTTAGAATTATGTGCAGCCCATCTTCTGGCTAAACTTGTTAATAAGGTTACTACTTCTTTGAGGCTTGATTTCAATTCTGTAACATTATGGTCTGACTCCATAATAGTGTTGGGTTTGATTAAAAGTCCAGTTCATTTGTTAAAACCATTCGTTCGTAATCGAATTGCTGAAATACAGGAGTTAACTGATATTAGTTCATGGCGTTATGTTCCAAGTTTAGAAAATCCTGCAGACATTTTATCAAGAGGTTCTTATCCTAGTAGTTTGAATAATTCAAATATATGGTGGCAGGGTCCATATTGGCTCCAAGAGAGCCCTGACCTTTGGCCAAAAGACAACAAAACGTCTATTCCCCTTCCAGAAATAAAAACTACTTTGGTAGCGGCGTCTGAATTTAAATTTCCATTCGAAAGGTTTTTGTAATTTGAATCGATTGAGGAGGTGCATGGCTTTCAGAATTAGATAACTCTTTGAAGTTGCTTGTAAAACTATCCCAAATATCTTCGTTCAATAAGAAGTATAATGATTTAAAAGCTGGGAATGAAATTGACAAAAAAAGTAAACTTTTATCTTTAAACCCGTTTATGGACACGAGCGGTATACTTAGAGTTGGAGGTCGTTTGCAGAATTCAAATTTTCATTTCAATAAAAAACATCCAATGATTTTGTCGTCGAAACACCATTTCACGAAACTTCTTTTTGAACAAGAGCATAAAAACTTACTACATGCAGGACCATTACAATTTTATATAATATACGAGAAACGTATTGGCCAGTTGCCGCTCGCAACCTAGCTAGATCTATTGTTCATAAATGTATACAATGTTATAGATTAAAACCAAAATCAGTCCAACCTATTATGGGAAATTTACCAAGTGATAGACTTTTATCTGGTTTCCCCTTTCAAATCACAGGTACATATTATGCCGGACCTTTTCATGTACTTAATAAAAGGGGACGTGGCTCAAAAATCATGAAAGGTTATGTTTGTCTGTTCATATGCTTGGCTACAAAGTCCATTCATCTTGAATTTGTAAGTAGTCTTTCAACTGAAGATTTCCTTTTGGCTCTGAAACGCTTTATCAGTCTACGTGGAAAACCATCTCAAATTTATTCAGACCACGGTACAAATTTTATTGGTGGAAATAGAAACTTGAAAACACTCTATGATTTTCTCACTCAAAATGAATGTTTAATTAGTGATTCTATGAACAATCAAGGCATACGCTGGAACTTTAATCCAGTCAAAGCTCCACATTTTGGTGGATTATGGGAGGCTGGGGTCAAGGCAATGAAATATCACTTGAAACGTGTTTCTGGTAAATCTAACTTTACTGTTGAACAGTTCACGACTTTGCTCTGTCAGATAGAGGCCATATTAAATTCCCGTCCTCTTTGTCCGCTATCTACTAACCCTTTAGATCCTTCGCCTTTAACACCAGCTCACTTCATCATTGGTCGTCCACTAACTTCAATTCTGGAGCCAGTTATGATTTTAGAAAAGGAAAGCAGGTTATCCAGATACCAAAAAATTGAAAATGCTCGGCAACACTTCTGGACGAGATGGTATAAGAAATACATTTCCGAACTTCAGCAACGATCTAAATGGAAGACGAACCATAGAGAGTTGGCAGAAGGTATATTGGTACTTATAAAGGATGACAAACTTCCACATCTTAACTGGAAATTGGGGCGCGTAACAAAATTATTCCGGGGTAGTGACAATATCTCACGAGCTGCAGAAATTCTCACCAACAATGAAACTGTCATCAGAGATTTTTCCAAACTGTGCCCTTTGCCGTAAAAAAAATAAACGTATGTGCTTAAGTTTAAGTAACTGTTATATACTCTGTTAAAAGCTGGTGCTTTTAAGTCAAATTTTGGTTTACTTTTTGAAAAACAAAGTTTCTAAAGACGAATCTCATCTTATTTCTGGAAAAATGAAGTTTGTACAAACAAATTTTGATTTCTAATTGAAACAGAAAGTCTCTTAAGACAAATGTCCATTTTTCGACTCACCAATTGGTTTCAAAGAAAAATCTATCAAAATTGTTACAAAACCAAAGGAAAACCACCTCTACGTCGAAGGAATGAAAGTTTTAACTACAAAACAGAACCATGTTCTAAATAAAACTGTTTACTTATGTAAAATGCGAGAAGAAAAAGATGAACCCTTTTTGATCTTGAAGTTTTGTTCGGGAAAGACGTGCCTTGGTAGCTGATTCCTCGGAATTGCACTTCTCCATTAATAGTAATCCCCTAGCCTCTATCTGTCGAATAAGTCTTGGAGAAACTGCTCTAGGTGAGGATTTTGTTAGATAAGGTTGATCGAATCTAGACCTCGTAAAATCACTATCGATTTTTGATCTTGAAAAAGCATTTGTACAGCTTCCTCAGCTAAATCGACAACATTCACAAATACACTGATGGAATGAAAATAAAACATTTTGGGTGTCCCATACTCCCCACTAAAAACCTCCAATCATATTAGAATAAAACACCACAATATGTTATGCGTAGTGATAACTCTCAAGACAAACTTTATTGAAAACGTTAGAGCAACTTTATTGGGATAAATAAATGATAGTTATACTTTAGCCCAACTTCATTAGGATACATAAATGATAGTTATACTTTAGCCCAACTTTATTGAGATACATAAATGATAGTTATACTTTAGTACAACTTTATTGGGATAAATAAATGATAGGTATACTTTAGCCCAACTTTATTGGGATACATAAATGATAGTTATACTTTAGCCCAACTTAATTGGAATACATAAATGTTAGTTATACTTTAGCACAACTTTATTGGGATACATAAATGATATTTATACTTCAGCCCAATTTTATTGAGATACATAAATGATAGTTATATTTTAGCCCAACTTTATTGGGATACATAAATGTTAGTTATACTTTAGCACAACTTTATTGGGATACATAAATGATATTTATACTTTAGCTCAACTTTATTGAGATACATAAATGATAGTTATATTTTAGCCCAACTTCATTGGGATACATAAATGTTAGTTATACTTTAGCCCAACTTTATTAGGATACATAAATGATAGTTATACTTTAGCCCAACTTTATTGGGATACATAAATGATAGTTATACTTTAGCCCAACTTTATTGGGATACATAAATGATAGTTATACTTTAGCCCAACTTTATTGGGATACATAAATGATAGTTATACTTTAGCCCAACTTTATTGGGATACATAAATGATAGTTATACTTTAGCCCAACATTATTGGGATACATAAATGATAGTTATATGTTAGCCCAACCAGGTTTGAATCACAGTCCCACCAAGTTTAGGACACTTGGTCCAAATCTGGGCCTATACTGGACCCATCGTAAAATCCCATATGGGAAACAATAAGATTCTTTGAATATGGAGTTCCTCGTGGAAGTCTTGAGATTAAAATTTGTTATAATACACGTATATGGAAAGGAAATTTTATAATAAAACTGAATTTGCATTACAAGCAATTTCGTATTGAAACAGGCGAAAATTCTCTTTCGAATTTATCCTTGGAGAAACGGGCAAAATCTATATCGGCGTGGACAATGTATTCACTCTGTTTGGTTATATAGCCACTGCTTTTTATAAATAAATCACATGCAGTACGCTGTATCACAAAATAAACTTTTACCTTACGTATAAACAGTACGTAATGAATTGAAAACCGAAATTGCAGGATTTATTTTCGTAATCACATCGACAATCGTTTTATTGGTAACATATTCTGCGAGTCCAGATTGAAAGGGTTAGAAAAAAGTTATTTTCTGACGTATATTCCATATATCTTACACATATATCCACATGACCCATTTGGTTAAACCACATATTGAAAACGTGCGAGAGATACTAATTAGGTAAATAAAAAAGAAATAAAAAAAGTTAAACCAAATAAAAAAAGACGAAAGTATGGTCAAATCGTTTGACATAGATAAATCAACAACAACCAAAGAAAATAAAACATTTTGGGTGTCCCATACTCCCCACTAAAATCCTCTAATCATATTAGAATATAACACTACAATATGTTATGCGTAGTGAATAACTCTCAAAAGAAACTTTATTAAAAATGTTGGAGCAACTTTATTGGGATAAATAAATGATAGTTATACTTTAGCCCAACTTTATTGGGATACATAAATGATAGTTATACGTTAGCCCAACTTTCTGGGGATACATAAATGATAGTTATACGTTAGCCCAACCAGGTTTGAATCACAGTCCCTCCAAGTTCAGGACACTTGGTCTAAATCTGGGCCTATACTGAACCCATCGTAAAATCCCTCATGGGAAACAATAAGATGCTTTAAATATGGAGCTCCTCGAGGAAGTCTTGAGATTAAAATTTGTTATAATACACGTATATAGAAACGAAATTTTATAATAAAACTGAATTGTCTTTCGAATTTGTCCTTGGAGAAACGGGCAAAACTACACACAAACTCGATATTCTTTGGGGATGAACAAAATATTCGCAAGAGTTATTATGAAATGTTAAATTTCGGTTACGAAGCTTTAGCGAATTGAAATGCCCGCTTTTTTTGCTTAACGATTTGACAAGTGCTATTCGTTAAATGTAAAATTCATTCCAATGATATATCAACAAACGGAAACTTCACTTATTTACTTACAAAGTTTTCTCTGACTAATTTTAAAAAAATCAATTGTAACTTTATTCGATTTAGTTACCCCAAGGAATTTATTTTTTGTGTAATGTTGTTGTTTATTCATACTTTTGGATATTCAACTGATTCTGAAAATTAAATATTTCGAAGTTTACTTGGACGAGTTGTTTTATAAATTCAAAACCCAGTTTGTTTTTTATTTAATTCTTTTTCGCACGATTTATAAGTTATTTGATCACAATTCCCAGAAAAAATATAAAAAGCTCCTTAATAATATTTTTTATCATGAAACAAGTTAATTACAGATTAAACAACTTGAGGTAGACAATCCAAACAACAAGTTTTTATAGCCGTTTATTGTATTTATTTTTGGAAAAACTCACATGGTAAACGAAGCTGTGTTTGAGAAAACTTTCTGGAAGGATGAGATCTGATAACAGCTCTTCAACTAGAAGATCACTTTTTAGTATTTGATACCCTTATAAGAGATTTAGAAAACTCAGGATCTAAACTGGAGGAGGAAGACAAGGTATGCCACTTACTATTATCAAGATCAATATAGAAACAATGAATACAAGTATTAAAATGGACTTTGTAAAACCAAGATTACTGGATGAAGAAATGAAGCTTAAGTCGAGGCAGGAGAAATTATCTACTAATGAAATGTCGTTTCAAACTAGTCTACAGCTCATTTGTTACAAGTGTCACAAACCAGGACACAAAATGACTGAATGTCGACAAAAAAGGAGAGTGGATTCTAGAGGCCATCCCAGAGGAAATTTTCGAGGTGGTTTCTCTTCCCGAGAAAAATTTTTAGCTGGAAATTCCAACACATATAATGGGCAAAATCAAGGTAGTAGTCAATCACAAGCAAATCCAGCAAGTGACATAGCCTTCATTGCTTTAAGTGGCACTGAAGCTAGCTGCAATGTAGCAACATCTGATGTGCAAACTTTTATTTTGGACTCTGGATGCACACAGCACATGGTTATGGGAGAAATGGTAAAATATATGACTGAAATAGAAGATATCCACACAATAAAAATTGGAACTGCAAAGAATGGTGAAGCTTTGTTTCAAACAGAAAAGGGACATTGAATGGCAAATGTCAAGGTAAAGGTATAAAAATTGAAGCGCTCATTGTATCAGATATGTCACACAACCTTATTTCTGTATCAAAACTAATAGAAAAGAATTTTAACATTTGTTAATGGGATTAATGGGACAAGACAAGCAATTTTAGATAAAGAACATTCTAAGTTTAAATGTGAAATGTCAAATAATTTATTTTGTCTTTATGTTGATTTTAATAATAAACCAGATGATGTAGCATACATGAATAATAGTAATACTGATGTAAATTTATGGCACAGGCGATTAGGGCACATAAATAGGAATAATTTGAAAAGATTAGGTTTACCCTATAGTTTAGAAATATGTAAAGCTTGTATGGAGGGAAAAAGTACACGTAAACCATTTTTTTTATGTAACTAAACCAGTACAAAGATTGGTCAATTGATACATTCAGATATTGCAGGTTCAGTTACAGTAGCTACACCAGAAGGGTTCAAATATTTCCAAGTTTTGATTGATGATTATTCACATTTTCTGATAGTAAAGCTACTAAGAAATAAAACTGAGGCAGATCAGAATATCATTGACTTTATTAAATTGATTAAGACGCAACATAATTCAAAAACGCAAAGAATTCGTATTGACAATGGCGGGGAGTTCATATCAAATGATTTTAAAAATTTTTGTCGAAGTAAAGGTATTGAGCTGGAATATACTATGCCACATTCTCCACAAGAAAATGGAGTAGCCGAGCGAATGAATCGAAGCCTACTGGACAAGGTACGCACAAAATTTGCCGAAACAAACTTGCTAAGAGAATTATGGGGAGAAGCTATTTTATGGTCAGCATATGAATTAAATCGAACACCAACCCAAGCCGACAATGGGGAAACACCAGCAACCAGATGGTACAAGAAGAATGATTTAGGAAAATTGAAAATATTCGGAAGTCAAGCATGGGCAGTAATTTTACCAAGACAAAGTAAATTAGAAAGAAGAGCACAACCTTGCATCATGATGGGATATACCAAAGCTGGATATAGACTTTGGAATTATGAGGACAACAAAATTTTTCACTCAAGAGATGTCAGATTTGATGGAACAACAACAGATTACAATGAAATTATTAAGGCTAGTGGGAAGAAAAGTATAAATGAAAAGGTCATAGAGATACAATACGAAAATGAATTACAAGAAGAACCAAATGCCATAGAGGAAGAAGCAATAGAAGAGACTGACTTCAGCAATAATAATGATGAAACAGAAAGCACAAGGTCAGAGGATGTAGATGAAAGCTTACCCAAAGTAGAGAGTACACAGAGAGGAACTAGAACAGTAAAAATATCTGAATGAATATGAAGTTTACACAGCTTATTGTCTAATATCAGCAGAGTAAGATGACCCTATAAGCTATAAAGATGCCGTAAAAGACCAAGATTGGATAAATGTTATGAAAAAGGAACTAGATGCGCACGAGAGATTGAATACGTGGACAGAAACGGAGCTACCAACAAATGGAAATGTTATTCAAACAAGATGGGTTTTCAGGACAAAGGAAGATGGAACGAAAAAGGCAAGAATAGTTGCAAAGGGGTTCCAAATTAAGGAGGAGGATCAGTTTGAACCCAACTACTCACCAGTTGCAAGGATTTCAACGATTAAGTTACTCTTATCTGTAGCATTACAAAATAATTTTAAGATCAGACAAATGGATATCCCGACTGCATTTTTAAATGGAAAACTTGAGAATGATGTCTACATATATGCACCAGCCGGACTTAAAGTGAATAAATCAAAAATACTAAAACTTAATAGAGCTCTGTATGGATTAAAAGAAGCATCAAAGGTGTGGAATAATACATTTAATGATTTTACAATTCAGAATAATTTTAAGAGATCCTTATATGACTGTTGTCTATACAGTAATCAAAAGGTTTGGATACTTATTTATGTTGATGATATTTTGTTAATAGGAGAAGACAAAGATGTGAACGAGACTATGAATTTATTGAAAAGCTGTTTTCAAGCAAAGGATTTGAATGAAGTGAATAATTTTCTAGGAATGAAGATCACTAGAACAGAAGATATCATTAAAATCGAACAACAGCAATTTATTGACAAATTGCTAAATTATTTTAATATGAAAGACTGTAAATCAAAGAGGACTCCAATGGAAAAAGGATTCCAATATAACGACAAGGCCAAAATTTTGACAAACATTCCATATAGACAACTCATCGGAGGTTTGATGTATTTAGCAACAACTAGTAGACCTGACATCAGTTATGCTGTGTCATACTTGAGCAGATTTTTGGATCGTGTAACTGAAGAGACCTGGACTGCAGGAAAACGAGTCTTGGGGTATCTACAGGGAACTAAAACTCTAGGATTGACTTATACTAAACATACAAATAGTGACGTAATACTTGAAGGATATTCAGATGCTGATTGGGCAACGAACAAGGAAAGTAGAAAAAGCATTAGTGGATCTATAATTTTATATGGTAATAACCCAATATCATGGTCATCCAAGAAACAAACTTGCGTGGCTTTATCAACAGCGGAAGCTGAATATGTGGCAGCAGCACAAACAGCTCAAGACCTAATCAACGTAAAGGGTATTTTAGGGGACTTAAATACTATTGCCAAAACGATTCTATATTGTGATAATAAGAGCACAATTTTAATGTCCAAAAGCAATGAAAATTCGAAAAGAACCAAACATATTGATATTAAAAACCATTATATAAAAGATTTAATTAGTAAGAGGGAAATAGAAATAAATTATGTATCAAGTGAACAAAATTTAGCCGATATGTTTACTAAATCATTATATATAATTGTGTATAATTTAAAGCATCATGTTTTTAGTTGTATATTACATAATATCTTAAGTTGATTGAGCGATTTTCATTAATACATGTCAAATCGAGGAGGAGTGTTGAGATTTTATAAATTATAGAGTTGGCAACAATGCAGTTTGTCAATGATCCATTCATTGGCACTTTTGGCGCGACATGATGTATTAATTGTAAGGTTAGCTAGTAGTTTTTCACTCACCACGTTGTGTTATATTTTTGACCAAAAATCAATAAACCTTTTATTTGGAGGATGTTTTAATCTAGTGACAACCTAAAACCGTAACGGGTTCTTAACATGTAATTTGATCCATTTGGTCGAAAGATACAAAAAACTACAGGAAGAAGTGATTTATAAGATATCAACTGATTTTGGTATTTGTAATAACTGCAAATTATCAAAGGATTATTTCTTAATGGAAAGACTATCATTACTCTGACTGAATTAGAACAACTCTAAAATTCAGTGGTAAGTTCAATAATTACTCATCTTGTACTGGATACTGTAAACAATTTGAATTTATTATTATAATTATTTTCTAGTTTATGCTCTTTGAAAAATAGCAAATGAATGCTCTCAAATTTTTTCGATAATAATATAATGGGAACCGTATAGAACTGCTTTTGTTACTTGCCATTTTTCTTGATTAAAAAATTTCTAATAATTAAAAATCACATTGTTAACAGAAGTTAATTTGAAATTAGAATTTTCTGTATTTACTGAGTTATATTTAGATTATGTAAATTCCAAAGATAATAATAATCTTTTTGTATTTACTCAACCTCTAAACAGAACTAAATTTGTTTATTTCAAAGAAGATCTGTGTATATTTTAGGATTTAGCTTTACTTCGTTTATTTTATATGTATGTTTTAATACAATTTCATTGTTGTTCTATTTTATACTGTTCACTCCTTTATTGTATGAGCAGCTTGAAATTGTTGTTGTTAGGTTTAAATGTGCGTTGTATAGAGTGTGTTAAATAAAATTATTTATTGGAACAATAAATACTACTACAATAATTCTTTATAATAATAACTAAAAACTTAATTCACTCTGTCGACCATGCTTTCGACACCACCTTCAGTCTATCTACTCAGCTTCCCGCTATCTTCTTCTTTTTTGTATATGAAACACATTTTTCAGGTTTGACCACAGAACTATATTGTTTGTCAATATTAACACCCTCCCTCAAACCTATAAAATGTGAGAAATGAATTCAAAACATATAACACTTTTTCATCACAACAAATTTAACATTTTTACAAATTTAGTATACTTTTCATTTGTTAAGGCTTTAGTGAATACATCCTCTAGTTGCTCAGTAGTACATAAGTATTCAATCCTGACAATATTTTCATTTATTAAATCTAATACAAAATGTAACTTAACATCTATGTGCTTACATCTCTTTTTGTTTTCAAAATTTTGCAGGAGTTTAATGGCACTTTGGTTATCTTCAAATAAACAAACTGGTAAATCTAAAGTAAGATTTAAATCTTCTAACAAGTTTTTAATGTAAAGTAGTTGACATGATGCAACACATACTGCCACAAATTCAGACTCTGTACTTGACAATGTTACAAATGGTTGCTTCTTAGAGCACCAAGAAATAATATTATTGAATAGTTTAAAACAATAACCACTTATAGATTTTCTATCTAAAATATCATTGGCCCAGTCTGCATCACAGTATCCAACTAATTTACTGTCACCTTTGTAAAAATGCAATTTACAATTAACGCTAAACTTTAAATATTTGAGCACTCTTAGAAGATGTTTGAAATGTTCGTCACTAGCGCAATCTTGAAACTGCCCAAAGAAACTAATACTGAAACAAATATCAGGCCTTGTGCCCATCATTATATACATCAAACTCCCCAAAAGTTCTTTATAAGGTAATTTTGTTTTTTGACTTTCTTCACATCTTTTTAAATTCAAATTTTTTTCGATAGGAGTTTTGACCTTCTTACAATTTTCTACATTGAATTTTTTTACTAAGGTGTTGATAGCAGAAATTTGATCTAAAGTCATGACTCCACTTTTGTGATTCCTCTGTATTTTAATACCTAAGAAATCAAATTCATCATTAATACTTTTTTTTATTTTGAACGTTTGACATAGCTTTAACTTAAGTTGATTGAGAAAAGTAGAATCATTGCACGCAATCAAAATGTCATCAACATACAGAAGTAAGTAGCATCTTATGCTTTGATCAAGGAAACTATATAAATAGTAGTCAGATTTTGATCTTTTAAGATTATATATAAAATCAAAGTTTGAAAAATCTAATAACATTTCCGTCAATGTCTATGCCTTGGATTTAATTGAAATAAATAATAAAAAACCATTTTACAAAGTATATCCAGTAAGACTTGCTAAATCAATACACGAGAAACATGTAAATCTTTTATTAATTCAAAATACATATTTTCCAAAGCTAAACGATTATGAAGCACCTCCTATAGATAATGACAATTCAGAAATCACATATCACTACTGCTGGATCAAAGATTTGTCACGTTTAATTAAAAGTCAGTTAAGTAAAACTACATATAAAAAATTTATTTGCAATCGCTGCATAAATTATTTCAGCAGTGAAAGTAAATTGAATGTCCACTTGAAATTATGCTCTGAATTAAATAATTATAAAATGTCTTTTCCAAAATATGAATCTGTTAGTTTTAGAAATTATATATATAAACAAACTACGCCTTTTGTAGTTTATGCCGACTTTGAGTGCATGCTAGAACAATTTACAGATAAAACACAGCTTCATAATAAGACAAATAAATATCAAAAACATATAGCATATAGTGCTGGTTATTATGTAAAATGTAGCTACAACGAAGACTTGAGTTTTTTCAAGAGCTACAGAGGTAGAGATTGCATGAATTGGTTTGCAAATGAATTATCGAATTTAGCTGAAAGTATTAAATCAGAAATTAAAACTATTACACCTATGGAAGAAAAACCAGATTTACGTGTGGCAACAATGTGTCACATATGTGAAAAGGGTTTTTCCTCTACAGATATCATTGTTAGAGATCACGATCATTTTACGGGGAAGTTTAGAAATTTTGCACATCAAGCATGCAATTTAAATTTCAAAAAACTGTTTGTTGTACCTACAGTTTTCCATAACTTAGTAACTACGATAGCCATTTCATCATTTCGGAATTAAGTAAAAGAGGAAACATCAGTTTACTCCCCATAAATAAAGAAAAATACATTTCATTTACACTTAACGATTCAGATACAAATATAAAATTTCGATTCATAGATTCACTGAGGTTTTTGGGTGCTTCCTTGGAAGAATTGGCTGCTACATTGAATGATAATGATTTAAAAATTTCCAAAAGAGAATTTAGTAATTTAAGTGTCGAACAATTTAAATTAATAGCCATAAAAGGGGTTTTCTGTTACGATTTTATAGATAGTTGGGAAAAATTAAATACTTGTGAACTACCACCAATAGAGGCATTTTATAATAAATTGGAGGATAAAAACATCAGTATTGAGAAGTATTCTCATGCTCATGCAGTGTGGAAATCATTTGATATTGAAAATTTGGGTCAGTATTCTGATCTGTACTTAAAGACCGATGTTTTACTTTTATCAGATGTTTTCGAACAATTTCGAAGAAAATGTTCAATTACTTATGGTTTAGACCCTGCATGGTACTATACAATGCCTGGATATACTTGGGACTGTATGTTGAAATATGTAGGATGTAAATTAGAGTTATTGCATGACGTAGACATGATCATGTTTATCGAGAAAGCAATTCGAGGAGGAATTTCGGTTTGTAGCAGTAGATTATCGAATGCTAACAATAAGTACATGCCTGAATATGATTCTACAAAACCCTCAAAGTACTTACTCTACCTGGACGTCAATAATTTATACGGGTGGGCTATGTGTGAACCATTACCATACGGAGGATTTGAATGGTTAGATAATGAAAATTTTGATGTTATGTCTGTGGCAGATAATTCTTCCGTAGGATATATATTACAAGTAGACTTGGAGTATCCACATGAATTACATGATCTTCACAGAGATTTTCCATTTGCTCCCGAACACCGCAAGCCTGTAGGCTCAAATTATTCCAAATTAATGACAACGCTTTATTGTAAAAAAGAATACACAGTTCACTATCGTAATTTAAAACAAATGTTAGCCAACGGTTTGAAAATTAAAAAGATACATAAAATTCTGAAATTCAATCAATCTGCATGGCTGCGGCCCTATATCAAACTAAATACTCGTTTGAGGGCTGCAGCTACCAATGACTTTGAGAAAAATTTATATAAATTGGCAAATAAAGCTGTGTTTGGAAAGACGATGGAAAATATACGGAAGCACCGAATTGTAAAACTTGTTAAAATCTGGAATGGTCGATACGGCGCCAAAAATTTGATATCTAGTGTTAGGTTTCATAGTCGAACAGTTTTTAATGAAAACCTAATTGCAGTAGAACTCACTAAATCAGAATTGGTTTTCAATAAGCCTCTTTATGTTGGTATGACAGTTTTGGATTTGTCGAAGCTGTGTATGTATCAATTCCATTATGATTACATGATTCCGAAATTGGGTATTGATAGATGTAAATTAATGTACATGGACACAGACAGTTTTGTGTATGAGCTCATCTGTGATGATGCATATGAGGAGGTGCTAAAAGCTGATTTAACAAAATTCGATACTTCAGATTACCCCATCAATAATAACTATAATATTCCACAGGTAAATAAAAAAGTTCTGGGAGTTATGAAAGATGAAAACAAAGGCCAAATTATGACTCATTTTGCAGGCTTGAGGTCTAAAATGTATTCTTTTAAAGTTCAATCAGGTGCAATAGTAAAAAAGGCAAAAGGAGTTCGATATAATGTAGTAAAAAACAAAATAAATTTTGAAGATTATGTAAACTGTTTAAATGATTTCAAAGAAAAAAATATTACTCAACGCTGTATTAGGTCATATGCTCATAACGTATATAGCATAGAACAGACAAAAATTGCGCTAAGTCCTCATGACGATAAAAGATATTTGATTAGCAATAGTTATGATACGCTGCCGTGGGGTCATTATAGTATTCCAAACTTACTCTCTTGTAGATAATGAACTCCTCAACATTAATGGAATTATGCATCATAAAAATTTGTGAAACGATAAAGTCAGCAGCCGATTTCGCAGAGCAATCCCCTCTTCCTCGGAAATTGACCGAAAAAATTGTGAAAAAATTTCCTGTTTACAAATGGAATGCGATGATAAAAGAGGCTGAGAGTAATCCAAATTCTTCATCCATTGGAATAGAATATATTGACTATAATAAAGAAATACCGTTATATTTAAGAAACATTATATTAAGTAAAACAAATTGGGGAGATATGTTTGAAGAATCTACTTACTGCCTATGGTCTAGTGGATATTGGCTTCCACAATATCGTATAAATGTTTGTAAATCATGTTATTTTGTATTTAGAACGGTCCATAAATATTTAAAAAAGAACATTTTTGTTAATTATGATCACTGTCATGAAGTATTTGATGGTGACGAAATTGTTGAATGTGTATATCAAGAACTGTCCTATTGGTGTCAGAGTTGTTTTAACAAAGTCTTATTCATGATAAAATCACATGAGTCCTGTATTAATAATTTACATGAGATGCCTAGAAATAATCGTTTTGATGATTCTGATATAGACAGTGACATTGATACTTTTGAGGCCGCTATGCAGTAAAAACAATATTCATGGAATGTATCTCTCTCTCTCTCATAAATGTAGAATATTGTCGTTTTCTTATTATAAAATTATTCCTGTGTTTTTGCGGTATTATGAACGGTGGCGGTTCATAATACCACATCAAAAAATATCTGTTTTATCATAGTTTTTTAGTATGCGTTTTAGGTGATTTATATGAGCGTTGTTAGTGTTAGACATAAGTCTGTGCCCAACAGGGCTTTATTAGAAATGTATTTTTATTTTTTTTTCTTTCCACTGGTCATTGTGATGTCATCCTTCATGTATAAGTGTTATACTATGACAGTCACGAGAGTAATAAAGAGTTTCAGCGATAATGTGAGCTTTTATTTAAGAAAAAAAGCAGTAAAAACAATATTCATGGAATGTATCTCTCTCTCATAAATGTAGAATATTGTCGTTTTCTTATAATAAAATTATTTTTAAAATTCTTGTGTGTTTTTGTTAGTTTCCAATATATCTTTATGTAATAGCAGTAAAAACAATATTCATGACATGTATCTCTCTTGTCGTTGCGTCAAACGTCACATCGTTACGTCAAACGTCACGTCGTTAAGTCAAACGTCAAGTGTTGCGTCAAACGATCATCAAACGTGTCTACGTATGAGAATGTCCTCTTTCGTAATATGTCTTCAGAAGAGTACAGACGTCGAATTGAAGAGTTCATTAATAGCATTGGTGAATTAAAGAAAGATATTGCTTTCTATGGAGATAAAAGTGAGGTTATGGAACAAATGCAGAATCTTAGTTTATTTGATAAGAAAGTGACGTGGAGCAGTCTTCACTGGGGGTTGCCTGAAGAGGTCCATCAGTTGGCCCGTAGACTGCCGCAAACTACTTATCCGTTAAGACGTATTCAACCTACACCATGTTCAACAGAACAGAAGGGGATATAAAAAATGAAATTAATTCTGTTTTTGCTATGTCATGTGTAATATTAGTGGCTGTATTTGTTTTAATTTTAAAAATTATTTTGAAAATTGTAAAACGAAAATTCCAATCTTCATGTAATATAAAAGTTGATGAATATACAGAGTGTTTCAATAAAACCCATATTTTAAAAAAAACTTTATTTATAATGGTAATACAGTATTTAAAAACCAGTGACGGAGACGTTGTACATTTCTTTCAGTACATGAAAATAGTCCAGATGCGTGACAGGGGTTTGGATCTTGAGCAGTTTCCAGTTTCACAGGGTGTACCATCAAATTTGCAAACGTCAATAATATGTGGAAAAATACCGAAAATGTGACATTTCTTCTGCAGAAAGTCGACTTTTTGTTGTCCTCGAACGTAAATGTAGTCTGCGGCATACAATAACTTGCTTTCTAATATTTCATTTACTTTAGAATATTCTACATCTCCTGAAGAGTATCGAATGCCGTGCACATGTCTTTCCAAGTATGATGTGGTCTTTTTGTCCTCGTTACTTAATGTAGAAAACGGTTGCGGTGGTAAAAATATGTAATGTGAACTTTTGAAGCCAATTTCTATGGTGAGCTCTTTGGCAACGAAAAGACCGTCTACGACAAAACCTTGAATGTCTACAAAAGCTACTCTCATGTTGACGTCTTCTCGAACACTAACTCACAACATCTAGTTCAAGCTTTTAACAATTTCGGTGAGGGGGAAGTATTCCATTACACAATCGTGAATTATGATGCAATAGACTTTGGTATTTTCGGAAAAACCTATGTTTGCTTCAATGTCAAGTTTCACATCGACTGTGGATGCCTTCATGCTTTCCTCCTGTTTTGAACAATCGATAACAAACAATGCTCGTTTCTTGAAAGAAGAATAATCCAGCAGGGGGCGCTTCTGTGTGGAGTTTGCGTAGTTGGGATAGAATTCAGTATAGTTAAAATAGGCTTCATTGTAATCAGTTTTAGCGAAATCCAATTGCATTCTTTCATTGGGCCAATAATCACCATTAAGTGACAGTCTTATACTTTGTACGTCGGCATTGTCAAATAAAGTCGGGTCAGCTGTACTCAAGTTACGTTTGTCGGTTTGAAAGAAAACAATAACAAAACGAGGTCTTTCAACTGAAGTGGATGTCTTGACAGCCCAAACTTCATGTCTTGCTCCTTTAGTAATTGAGGGTAATTCGTGTAACTCCCACTTCCTAAATGGAATAACTATAGGTTGATTTTTTTGAATGGATTTCATGAGATTTAATTTTATGTCGTCATTAGGAAAGATATGTTTAACTTTTAGCTCAACGCTTGTAATGTTTATTTTAGCTGTTGTAGTGGAGAGCGTTCCAGAGACATTCTTTTCAGTAATATATAAGCAATCATTATCATTTCGTGCCCGAACTAGTCGTATTGTTTGACGCCCACATGTAATCATTGAATAATCGTTGAAAATGCTGAAAATATGTTTGAGAGGTATTTGAAGGTTGAAGGACTTGTCGCTAACATTCAGAATAGGATCTTTCGGGTAATTCCAGCCGGCTATAGCCATATGATTGGAATCTTCTTGGTTATAACAAGTCATAGTACGTACGGCACTCATTATTCCAGCATCCCGAACTGTTTCCATTTCCCTGGCACTTTCACTGTACGTACATGAATCGAATAGAAAGGCTCCAACATTATTTGCTAATTTTACGTCACCAGCTCCATGTATTTCAAGCGAACCTTTAATGCACAACAAAGTTTCGCTCATTGCAAAGAACGAATCAACCTGATTAATGCTAAACTCCACAATGTCACTGCAATTGAATGACTTTATAAATGGAGCATAGGTTCTGTATTCAGCCTTTCGAATTGAATCGTCAAACATCGGCTTACGGTAGATATCAAACATTGGAGGCATGTTGTCGTTTTGGCGTTGACGTTTTCCATACATTGTTGTCATTTTTCAATTTAAAACCCAACGATTGCAGAACCAATTTGTTTGCGAACGTGAGTTGCTTCAGCTTTGATGGTAGCTTATCTAATGAAGTTGAATGCTCTGTAGACTGTCTTTTATGATTTATTATTAGTCCCATTTGCTTCGCGCGCTCTAAGCTCCAACACTAACGTACTTAGTTCTCCACGAAAGTTTACAGGCTGACCGTCTTGGTCTAAAGCGATGACGGTGATATTGGTTATTTCACGTTGTGGTATAACAGGTAAATAGAGCAAATTATGAGGAATTTCGTCTATGGAATATCCTGGATCCACTTGTATGACGAATTCGTATATAGTATGAGCAGGTCTGTTTGCATCGAAGGCTCCAGTAGTAATGTTACAATCGAAGCGAATACTAGATACTTTAATGATTTTGACGGGGAGATCTGACGAGTGTATTTTGTTTGCGTCGAGTATTTTCGGCGAAAAACCCAAAATTCTCCCAAGACTATTATCTTCTTTGAATGAAATTTTGTATTTACTGGAAATTTCACATTTCAACGTATTGTGATTGGGTTTTAGTGAAAATATACCCTCTGGTCTAGTTGAATTGTCCACACCCAATTTATCTCGTATAAACGCTTCAATATCGACAATTTCGTAACATCCTATGGGAAAATCAAAACTTTGAAGCTTGCCCTTGGTATCGTAGTAGTAAAACTTACAAACTTACTTAAAACAATACAATGTTTGGTATACTGTGATAAGACGCAAAGCTATTTCGTAATCATTATTCGGATCGAGCACAATAGGCGTAGTAGGTTGAAAGGTAAATTCATAATTGATGCTGTTTACTCTCAGCAACTGTGACATGGTGACTAATGGAATTCGGGTGATGTTCGAATTTAAATAATACTACTTGTTTATTCTATTTATTGTTACAAAGAAAACAAGTGGCTTGAGAACTCGGAGGACCATCACAATGTGTTGTCCAATCAGGTCGGTTGTAATGGATGAATCAAGGTAGTCGTATTTGTAGTTCAAAATTTCCTCGATATTCATTGGGAAGTTTATGCCACATATCCAACAATTCCCAAGGTCTTACACACTCTATTAGATGTTCAATGGGAAAGTGCTTTAGTTCTTCGACAGTAAAACTATTCAATGTTTTTCCATGGTAGATATGTTGTAGTAATAGTTCTACGCTCGTCATTGTTGCTGTAGAAATTTCAAACACATATCCGCAATTTATTTGATTGTAGTTTTGATATTGGGTATTGTTGTAGAAAATTCTTCACTCTTTCCCAGATATTCAACAACTTCTTTCGGCGGCTTCAAATTACCAAATGAATCAAAATACTCTACATCGTTGTTTATCTTACTGTAAGCCACCCAATGACTCCCACTATTCTTAGAGACATCTAAATTAACCACTGCGCATTCTTGTCTTCGAGGACCGTCTTTGGAGAGGGTGTCTCGCATGAAAACTCCTCGAAAATGTGGTATTTTAAGTAATTTTGCATAATGCGCAATGTCAAAGTCAGATAGTGCGTGATTGGGTAGCTTTATTAGTTTTTTTTTTGTTTAAATACAATCCAAATCCACCTTTTGAATACTTTTTCAAGTATAGGCCAGATCCTACACGTTCCATAGCCTTATTATGACGTACATCTTCCTCCAATTTCTTTTGCGCATGCTTAGCATCAATGACGGTTTTGCAATCCCAGCAGCACCACCTGACAAAGCTCCAAGTGCCGAAAGACCGGCAAACAAAGGAATAAGTGGTAGGAAACCTCCGAATTTCGCTACAGGTATTACTCGAGGAACTTCGACTTCTTTTTTGCCACCAAATTCTTTAATAAGTGCTTTGGCTGCTCGTAAGGCAAACGTTGCGGTGTCTTTCAAAGATGTTCCTCTCTTCAATGACTTTCCCACTTTCAGAATAACATCTCGATGCAAGGAACGACCTTTGCGACGACAACCCATTCCCAGCTTTCTTTTCACCTTCATTCCGCCTGTTACAAGTAATGCAGCAGCTTTCTCTCCCAGTGAAGCGTCTTTTGATTTGACGCGTGCCCAAGCTTTATCTTCAAGTGTCTGATCGGCTTTGTGTCGTTCTTCGAGAGACTTATTCTTCCAGTAAGAAATATCGTGTTGTTTACAAGCAGCGTCCAAGGGGTTTTTTCTGGAAAAAGGGGGGGGGGTGGTTTACTTACGTCCACAGTACTGATAGCTAGGTAAGTGAAGTTCAATAGGTAGTTTATTGATGAGAGAATTCAAAATACCCTCTCCTTCAAACACCAACATTAAGACTGACACGCTTAATTGGTGACACCTATATTTAAAGAGTAGTACTACGAAAAACGACACACACAATGAAAATAATTCAACAAGAGCAGACTATACCCATTGAAAATCTGGATTTCACCTCAACACCAACTGTTGGCAAACATGGTAAATTGTTGCCAAATTCTTTCCGTGCCATTATATGTGGCCCCAGTGGGTGTGGTAAGACGAATGTCGTGCTGGCGCTCCTATTCAATCCAAATGGCGCGAAATTCAAAAATGTTTATGTCTATTCAAAATCGTTATTTCAACCAAAGTATCAATTGATGCAAGAAGTTATAGCGCAAGTCAAGGGTGTTGGGTATTTCTCATTTAAAGACAATGAGGAAATAATTAGTCCAGAGAAAGCTCGACCAAATTCCATCTTTTTATTCGATGACGTAGCCTGTGACGGCCAGCAGAAAATTCGTGAATACTACTCCATGTGTAGACATAAAGATATTGATGCTGCATATCTTTGTCAAACATACTCAAAAATACCGAAACAGCTTATTCGCGACAATTGTAATGTTATTGTGTTATTCAAGCAGGATGAGGTGAACTTGAAACATATATTCGACGAACACGTATCTCCAGACATGTCGTTTGACACAT
Source organism: Diorhabda sublineata (assembly GCF_026230105.1). NCBI lineage: Eukaryota > Metazoa > Arthropoda > Insecta > Coleoptera > Chrysomelidae > Diorhabda > Diorhabda sublineata. The sequence goes on from NC_079486.1 coordinate 6,849,030, forward strand.
TCAAAAATGTGTGTTCAAAGTGTTGGTGTGATCGCTATGGTACTTTGGTAATTATGAAGGACTTTACCCTTTTTGGTGGTAGGTATCGCAAAGGATTCGATAAATATATAAAATTGTAAGCTGCATCTTTAGTCCATACCAAAATGTCTGACGATAAGGTTGCTAATGCATTGCGCAAGAAAAAAGTGTCCAAACTTGACAGATCGATTCGCAAAAAATACTTGTCGTTGAAATTAGGTAAATCAGAGCAAGATGAGTCTATTAATAAAGTATTCAAGCCGATATCTAAACCACTTGAAGAAATTGTGCAATCCTCAAAGACATTACAAAAAACGATTACAAATTTAAATCCAAAAGAGGAAATAAAGAAGGAAGAACCTGATGATGTGTTTACACCTTTTCTCGAAACGGAACCGGTGGCCGAAACCGATGAATTCGGAAATATTACACGTTCTGAATCTCCAGAAGAGATGCGCCCCGAAATTTCCCAGGAAGCTTTCGCAGACTATTTGGACCGATATCCAGCCATCAGTCATCAGTTCATTGAAGATTACTTCCAAAAAGATGATAAAATTGATAAAAATTATGGTCCGATATACAATGATGAAATCGGTTGATCATTAGGCAAACGTCGAATTGCATTTGATGGAAAAACCGGTAATATAAACATACTACCTGAGAAAAACAAAGTAGGAAGATATGTAATTGGAACACCAGGCTTGTATGAGCTTCTATTTTACCGAGATCCCAGTTACAATGATCAAGATTTACAGAACTATAAAAATCTTTTGATCAAGTCAAGTACTGAAAAATATCACTACATCATAAAACCTTTCTTTAAAACAAAATCTCTAACGACAACGAATAGATCGTCGCAGGTATTGACTCGTCTAAAATCGATTCCTTCAGCAAAAGGAAAAAGCATCGATCGTTTAAGATATAATGATAAACCTATGGAGTATATTTATTGGGATGATGCGAATGAATTGGTGGAACTTTTGAAGTTGTTGATTGCTTCAAAAGAGGCAGGTAATACGTCACACGACAACGAAATAGTAGCAATTATCAATGAACTCAAGGAGGCTGATATAATAGAATAATACAAGTTGAAACTTGTTCATTTTAATTATGCCAGTCGATAAATTCGGACATAGACATCAAACGCCCTATGCGCGTTTACCAGTGAAAATTACGTTTCCTCATACACAGGACGGTAATATTGATATTGAAAATATGAAAATTTGTAATGTTAAGGAACCGACAACAAATAGTGATGCTGCAACAAAAAAATATGTTGATGTGCGGTTGAATGACCTACGTGCTATCAACTCGCCATTAATTCAAGCACATGGTGTGGTGCTGCAGCAACAAGAGCGTGATATAAGGGATTTAGCTGTAGGATTGAACGAAATAAGAAATGAGCTTCATAAGACGAAAATCCCCATATTACAGGCGCACATTACTAACTTACAAAATAAAACTAACGAAATTGATACATTTATTTCGCGAAATCCCCCTGTAGCAGCTAGGGATATGGCTACGAAGAAATACGTTGACAATTCAATTGTTGCAGCCAAAATATTTATTCGAAAAGAATTCACTGCTCCTATTAACATGTGTGTTGAGAGCATACGTGAGTTACAAAAAGAAATTACAGAAAATATCAGATCCGTCTCTGATATGAAAACTAACGTTTCGGGTATTGTAAACAATATTAAGGTTATGAATACGAATACCGTTAACCGCATTAACAGTCTGGAGCTGAAGCTAGCTGGTAGTACGTCATAATATGTATTCTAAAGAAAAAATTCATCTTGTAAACGAACTCCACAAACCGATACGGAAAAAATTTCCTCGGAGACGCACTATTATTAAGGGTCTTGACGATCTTTGGCAAATGGATCTTGCGGAGATGAGGAATTTTGCATCACAAAATAGGAATCATAAAATGATACTGGTCGTCATTGATTGTTTTTCAAAGTTTGTGTGGACACGCCCACTAAAAACGAAGACCGGAGAGGAGATTACTCGGGCATTCTCGGACATTCTCGCTCACACTAGACGAATACCAAAAAATCTACAATCTGATCAGGGAAAGGAATTTTACAACAGCAAATTTCAAAATTTAATGAGAAAACATAACATAAATCATTATAGCGTATTTAGTACAATGAAAGCCTATATGGCAGAGCGAGTTATAAGAAGGCTAAAATCGAAACTCTCCAAGTATTTCAGTTTAAATGGCACCTACAAATAGATTGATATTCTGCCTGAAATAACTCAAAACTATAACAATACAAAACATTCCACATCAAAATATAAACCTTCTCAAGTCAACAAATCCAACGAAAAATCTATTTTGAATAACACCTATAGTCATTTAAAGATAGCCGGTCCACGAAAATTTAAAGTTGGCGACATTGTGCGCATATCCAAGGCAAAGCATGTCTTTGAAAAAGGATATACACCCAATTGGACTACAGAACTATTCAAAATAACCAAAGTTAACATTACCAATCCTGCTACGTATTTACTTGAAGACATGCAAGGTACACCAATCAGCGGCTGCTTCTATCATGAAGAACTACAGAAAACATCGAATCCAGACATTTACTTAGTTGAAAAGGTGCTCAAAAGAAAGGGTGACAAAATGTACGTCAAGTGGCTTGGTTTGGATAGCAAACACAACAGTTGGATAGAAAATATTGATATTGTATAGATTTTTTTTCGGTTCGCCGCGCTAAAAACTTTGAAAGAGCTCTATAAATTGGAGTGAGCTTTGGATATCAAACCCAGTTAGCAACATGAGTTCCCCCCAAGATAGTGGTATTGTCGACATCGAATCTGATTCGAGTAACTACAGTTCAGAATTAGATAGAATATTGGAAAACTATGAGACTGCTGTCAAGTCTGAAAATATTTACCTGCTTTCAACACAGTATCCAATTTCGGGGTATGAAGTAAAATGTGGAATAAGTCCTGCAAGATGATTCACACCTGCTGTTATCTTATCTCAACATCTTAAGTTCAGCAAAATATCTTTCAGTACTTATGAATATAACCTTTATCTCAATTATGTCACAACAGATCTTTCATACCGGAGACGAGTTCAAACCTGATTCATTACCATGTGGAGATTACTGTACCATCACCCCATTGAATTACGATGACAGTAAGGTAATTTTAGTCAAGAAACATGGTGTTGAGTATTACATGGATGAAGAAGAAGTATCGCAAATTTTAGAATTAAATAATTTAATTATACAACGTATATCTGTGTTAGAAAATTTGAATTTTTGTGAATATTATTATAATGTTTTGGATTTCTGTAAAAAAAAAACCTTCTCCGAAAGTCCTTTACAAATTTTATACACATTTTGTTCTATGACACCAAACGATATGTTACACAATGCTCTTAGAGAATTTGTATACTTTTATAAAGTTAAAGTTATCAATGATTTAAATAAATACTATTATTGTTATTGTTGTTGTTTTTTTTATGTTACTTTTAAGTCACCCGGTATACGTTACTTTTAACTGTATTTCAGTAATAAGACGCTATCAGTTAACCGCAGATTTTTATAGTACAAGATTAGCGCTCCCGCTGTTATCATCGCAACGAATCTGTCTCGATTACGTGCGTGATACCTTACATTGACATAAAATCTCTTTTTATTTATACATTATACTTTTATGTTACAAGATTAGCGAATAATAATGGTATATATAATTTTTTAAAACCCAAAGACTTTTAACCGACCTGGTATATCAGCGCTCCCGCTGTTATCATCGCAACGAATATATAACTTTACGCATGCGCAAAAACGAAGTCTCTCTCTCTCTTACACATTATCTCGCTGCTCTCTCTCTAACACACGGTTTTCCCTATTTCTATAGTCAGACATACGTTGTTCATCTACTTTTCTCTATTTGTTTCCCCTGTTATATGTAAATTTTATTTTTTTATTCACTTTTTATTCTCCCGTAATTGTGGCGGAAACAAAGGGTTGAGATTATTTGGAATTGGGCATCAAATTGCCGGAAAGGAGCATAAAAATGATTGGCTCGGCGGATAACGCGTTAATCATGGAATTACTCATATTTATGACGTTTTAGTAACAATATAATTGAATTTTTTTCGGAAATTTAAGGATACGGCTGAAACTGTTGAAATTAGGCATAAAAAATGATTTGCATAAAATTAATAAAAAAAAAATGATTTTATAACAAACTTTATTGAGAAAATTAACGAATTTTTATCAAAAATTAGAACGAACATTTTTCCTTCAAATCACGACACCATCACTCAAAAGTATCTTTCTGCTATTCTCCTCATATTTCATCCTCCTTCTCTTCTTCATCCTCCTCTACTTCTTGCTCCTCTTCTTCTTCTTCTTCGTAGTCTTCCGCCGAAGATTCCGTCTCATCACCCAACTTCGCGCGTTTCTTCTGTTTACCGCCGCCATCCTCACTCGCGTATCTCTGTCGCTTCGTGTTTCTCGAAGATTTCGCATATCTATATATGAAGCTGTACTTTTTCAGTCTGTCGAGCAGCTTCATTTCGACGGCTTCTTTAGCCTGTTTGACGGCTACGTCCATCCTGAGTTTGAGTTTATTGAATTTATCGTTCAGCACAAGGTTATCGTCGATATTTTTCAAGAACGGTTTCAAATTTTCGGCCTTCACCCAAGATCTAGTCACCGAGTCGGAATCGAAAAATGTCACGTGGTAGTGCATCTGAAAATAATCGTTATCCGTCAATACACAGTGTGACTAACTCCATAGATCGAATACCTTGTGTCGTTTCAAGAATTTTATCGAAATATATTACGAAAAAAAGTCGATTAATCACCCTGTATATGGGCATCAAAATTTACAAATTAAAAAAAAATATAAAGCTGTATACGAGTTTACAAATTTCCCACTCTCCACTTTCAGTTGATAAAAAGAATCGCACTCTATTTAAGGTAACTTGAAATTTATTTCGATTTCCACTCCAAATGAAATATTGGAATAAGTAAAAAAATCACCCTGTATATAAGGTAACTCAATAATTTCGATATTAAAACAAAATCATCCTGTACGTGACATGAACTAAAAAAATGGTACTTACAACACTAACCTAATGAAAGTGACCAAGAGAAATATTAGACTTACCGGTTCTAAGGAATCTTTCAAGCAAAAATAATTCTCGATTTCCGGATCATCTTCCACCATAGCCGGCCACCATGGATAACCTTCGATTTTTGCCCAGACGATGCTACCCGCGTTATATTTATTAAATATCATCAGCTCCTTTTCTTCATCGTCGATCGATTCTTCCTTGATTTCGCATCTATTATACCTCCCATCTGGATTCATCCAACAATACCGACGGCATTTTAAAACTTCTACAATTTTGATATACAAATAACACTTATTAACCGTCTTACTTTCATTCACTTAAAAAAATATTTTTGACAATTGTTGACTTTTGAAATTTAAACACTTTCAAATGTTTATCTCGTTAACCAATCGAAATCATAAATTGATGATATCTTTACGTATATTTAAGAAAAAAACGATTTTTCGCGTTGTACATCACGAAATAAAACCGCTATAATTACGATGATTTAACTATCTGAAACAAATAAAATGAAAATATGTAGACATATATGTAATACCAACTGTCCATATAGGAGTATAGGTCCGAGACTTTTCACTGTATAAATAAATAATTCGGATTACGAAACTAAAAACTAAAATTAATTAGAACAAAAAACTTTTCTGGAAACTGTAACATAAATGGAATAACTTTAAAAGCATATAGAATTATGGACTTGGTTATAAACCGCATGGGTACCGAGTAGTATTCATGATTATGAATATATATAAAGACATACATTTGTACATACATACATAACACATATTATAAGCTGTACTGGTAAATGATGAAATATTTGAAAAATTGTCTAAGCTGTATGAAGGAGATACAGAACAATTAAAAGGTAAGGTCACTCAAAAATTTTTCAGCTATATCTATAAGAGAAATAACATTCAATATATCTGTATTCATAAGCGATAATAATAACCACAATGAGAGGCGATGAGTACACATTTAAAAAACTAGAAGCTCAAAGCATGATGAAATCTACAAAACGTGACATAAGCATAAAAGGTATTGGAAACAAACATTTTGATGAATACTTTCTTCAGAATGTTATATAATATTTATAATATATATATAATATATAATATTTTCACTGGAACACAAAAGTTAAGTATCAGACTGGATAATAGAATACATAAAAATGGTTGAAGATAGGAAATAATGGAGAATATACGAGTAAACGAATGAAAGAATATATGAAAAAATGAGGTACTATTCTTGATTATACTCCAGCAAACTTCCCATAACTTAATGGAAAATTGGATTTAGGGTAAACCTTGGACACTAAGAAATCTAAGTGTATTTGGCTCAGATGCGAGGATTTGGCGAAGATACTCGAAAGAATATCGGCTCTGGAATAAAATTGAAATACATGATATAAAAATAATAATTAGGATAATAAAAGATAATGAAGAAACCAGAAGTAAAACACAATATGAAAGTAATGTGAAGAAGAGCCACGATGAGGAAAATGATGTTGAAAACAAAGAACAAATAACAGTAAAGTGAGAAGTGTAAAATAATATTGAGGAGAACAAGGAACAGGAAATAAGGAAATCAAAAAGAAAAATTTCTGACCTATTGTGATTTTCCAACAAAAACAATATTATTTCCTTAAGAACTTGAACAATCTTGATAGCACTTTACCTCTTGAGAGCCACCGTACTTCACAATGAAGCAGGAATGCTTTTTGCTCACTTCCCATTTGATCACACAGAATAGCAAAAAGTCAGCAAGTTAGCAAGCAACTTCAGTACTTTCATTAGGTTGATGTGAAAAGTTTTTTTTCAAAACTGTTACTGTGAAATTGAGCGATTTTTTTATTTTCTTTTCAGTGAATGAAACTTCAGACTCTACCCTAGAGAGTGTTCTGATCCTTTTTTAGCTAGCTGTCAATATGAATAGGCGATATGATGCAATTGTAGCTTGTCTATTTTGCTCACCACAAATTGATGTTTTCATTAGTGAGTGAGACTTTAAGAATAAGTTCGAATAAGAGGTGAGAATGCTTATCATTTTAACTGAACTTGAATGTTACAATCATACATAATTTCGAATTATATAGGTGTGAAGAAATGGAAAATGGAACCGAAGATACCTACAATATTAAACTCAAACCTGAATGGGTGCAATTTTGGAAAGAACGTTTGATTGGATTGCACAGTGACAAATTGAGAAGTGTCAAAGAAGCATTAAGGAAATGATTGGCAATATTGAAAATTCCACATCAGATAATACTTTCGAATGGCCAATGAAGATGCTTATAGAATACAAAATGGGGAAAGTGAATCGAATAATAGAGGTAAATATTTAATTACAATAAATATATGTAAAAACTTATGATATACATATTGATTGGTTGATTGTACAATGAATCGACACTGAGGACATACACACAGCTGCCCAAAATTTGTTAAATGAACAATTCACAAAAGTAGAAGTCCTTAAAAGATACTAGAAGAATATTCACATTGAGAAATCCAAGACATGTACTACTATTACCACACTCACTTTTACACTGTCTGACACCTGTTTCAATGTTCCCCATTAGTCTCTATGTGTTTTGTACAAAACAAAAAAATATTACCGAGTATAATTTGATTCAAGATCGTCAGTTGATTGAATTAGTAAACTCACTCTCTACTCAATAACAACATTCTGTAGGCTAATGTAAAAGACTTTTCTTGTTTGAATTTCCCGCCTCCCAACTGAAACGGCAACACTGCACATGTCAATAGGCAGTGTTGTTTTATTACTATTATTACTATATCTATAAACGAAAAAATTACTAACAATAATTTATTCAATCTGCTCAAGTTATTTAAACAACTTTTTTTATTAACAGCAAGGACACGGAGGTAAACGTATCAATAGTTTTGGAGCTCAACGAGGTTTGAAATTTTTATAAAAAAAATTCATGTATATCTTATATGAATGAATAATTTACATACCTTCAATTTCAAACACATATATAAACATTTTTCTTCAAAACAATTAAAAAACACAATTGAGATTTTTATTTCACCAAAGGGTTTGTGATAACCTTTTCAGAATGTAAATAGATGATTCTGTTAATGTAAAACGGTCGTTAAACTTACATTCTGGTCCACATTTCTAGAAGCACATTTTAAGCATTCTCCAAAGCAACCATGGCATCTTAAATTCAAGCAGTTACAAAGACCCATTTTTGATTTATTTTCATAAGATGTTGACGGCATTGCTGCGTCAAACGCGATTGATGTTCTTCGTGGAAGAATATCTTTATTTTTCTTCAATTTGTACACTACTGTCTCTGAATAGTAATAGGCTTGCGGAACCATATCGAAATGGTTTTTTTCATTTATTTCAATCGGTATCTTATACAGATTCGATGTCGGTAGACTTGCGGAATCAAGTCGCCATGATCTTTCTCTATTTATATCAGTTTGTGGATAATTTTGACTGGATGCTGTAGGTCTGAAGGATTTAAATCGGATTAATGTTTTTCTTAAAAGCATCTTGTAAGATTTTTCAGTTTGTGGTTTTGTTGTAAGTGAATATAGATATATTTTCGAGATCAAATCTTACTTTCTTCTTTTTTGGAGGGCTAACGTTTTCATTCAGTGCTCTGACTCCACTGGATATTGACGGTATTGCGGAATTATACTGATACGTCTTAACTAGACATGATTTTTTCCTTGGAGGTTTATCGTTATTTTCCTAAATAAAAATATTTTCAAGACCAAGAAACTAATTTTGGTGTAAAAGTTTATGAAAATATATAAGCTAGGCAAAATCGTTATGTATCTGTATTCGTTTGTGATAAAATGGCTGCTTTTGTTTACTAAATACTGAGAAAGCATTTTGAATAGATTTGTTGGAGTGAAATATTTTTGAGTGTTTAGATATTGTTCAAGTGATATATTAGTCTTAGTTTCAAATTTTAGTAAAGCTTTTTATATTTCCCCATTCCAGTCATATGGTTAAATTAGTTACTTACAAAACTCTACAGAATAGGATACTCGAATAATGTATATTTTGACTTATAATATTATTATGAGGAAAGCAGTAGTCAAAAACAAGATGAAAGTAATGTGAAGAAGAGCCATGATTAGGAAAACGATGCTGAAAACAAAAAACAAGAAACAGAAAAGTCAAAAGTGTAAAATGAAGAAAGAAAGAACAAGAAATAAGGAAATAAAGAAGATAAAATTATGCCCCATCGCGTCATTTTACAACAAAAACAATCATAATTCATTAACAAGCCCAAACAATCTTGACAGCACTTTCACTCATTTCATCGCACAGAATGGCAAAAAGTCGGGATTGCTTAGGCTGCGACTTAATGAAATTTACAATCTTCACTGTATTATCAACCGCCGCTGGCTAAATTCTTTTTCTGTTCAAGGTCAAATGCCTTTAAATTTATTGTTATGCTGCAGTTTTTTTATTTTTCAGTTTTTAGGGAAAAATACATCAGATAGTTACGTATTTTTATCGTATTCCTACATCACAATCGTTGTGAAGAAGTGATTCATGAGTAAAAATGCAAATAAAATTTGAAAACATTATTTTTTTGGCCAGCTTATACAGTATCAACAAAATAAAAAACATACAATATTATCACCTTTGCATAAAAAAGTACCAACGAAAAGTATGTATATCAATCAGTTGTTCTACAGTTTACAGACTAGGTACCTAATCATTATAATTACCTAATTATAAAATAGAAGAAGATTTATTTAAGACATGCCAAAATTTAAATTGTCCACACTATCCAGTACAAGATGAGTAATTATTGAACTTACCACTGAATTAGGAAGTTGTTCTAATTCAATCTGAGTAATGATAGTCTTTCTTTCAAGAAATAGTCCAAATGGATCAAATTACATATTTTGTTCAATGCCTCTAGTGAGTTTACTAATTCAATCAACTGTCGATCTTAAATCAAATTATACTCGGTAATATTTTTTTGTTTTGTACAAAACAATAGAGACTAACATCGAAACAGGCGTCAGACAGTGTAATAGTAAGTGTGGTAAAAGTAGTAGTACATGTCTTGGATTTCTCAATGTAAGTATTCTCTTATCTTCTTTTACTTTCGTGATATGTTCATTTAACAAATTTTGGGCAGCTGTGTGTATGTCGTCAGTGTCGATTCTTTGTACAATCAACCAATCAACATGTATACCATAAGTTTTTACATATATTTATTGTATTTAAATATTTACCTCTATTATTCGATTCGATTCGATTCGATTCACCTAACCATTTTGTTTTCTATAAGCATTTTCATTAGCCATTCGAAGTATTATCTGATGTGGAGTGGTCAGTATTGGTATTGCCATTCGTTTTCTTAATGTTTCTTTTATACTTGTCAATTTGTCACTGTTACAATCAAACGAAGAACAAGAAGAAGAGGAGAAGCAATAACTAGAGGAGGATAAAGAAGAGAACGTGGACGAAGTATAAGGAGAATAGCAGAAAGATACTTTTGAATGGCGATGTCGTGATGTTTAAAGGAATTTTCTGTCGGAATGCAAATTACCGTTCTAATTTTTGATAACAATTTCTTAATTTTCTCAATAAAGTTTGTTGAAAAATCCTATTTTTGCATTAGTTTTATGCAAATCATTATGCCAAATTTTATCATTTTCATGCCTTTTCCTTAAATTTCAAAGAAAAATTCAATTATATTGTCTTAAAGCGTCATAAATATGAGTAATTCCATGATTAACACGTTGACCGCAGAGCCAAACATGTATGCCTCTTTCCGTCAATTTGATGCCCTATTTCATTTGGCACAAAAATTTCATAAATATGATTAAATTCATTCATCTGTCAAGCCGATAATTTTTCCTATGTCCAAGCCAATCAATTTTATTTATTTTTCAATAACAATTTTTTTCGCGTTATTTTGATGCACAAATCAAAGATTCTTAACATTTTAAATGTTAAAATGTACCAAAATTAGGGTACAATATTGTTGCGTATCTTAAAAAGAATAGAAATTTTTGGAGACTCTCAAAAACAGCAGTTAGTGAAGAATAACTTAAACTAAAAAAATTTGGTAGTTGTATTATACTTGTATTTTCTAAAATTAACCATCATCATAATAGAAGTGTGATAGTATATTGACGAAATTTCGACTGGGAAAATGTGATAACCAACCTGGAAAAATCGGGAGACTAGTACTTGACATTCAATTTTTACTAGACACCCTATTTCAAGAAAAATTGTAGATGTAACGGATAAAAGTACGGACAAATGTTGACTCGTTTTTCCTGAATTTTTTGTATCTGAGTTGAGAAGCTATGTGCACATCCATGTACTCTGCTTGGAGTTGAAGGTAAAGTTATTCCAAGTTTCTCAGACAGAACTAAGACACTGAATGAAAACTCTTACGTCAGACTAGAGTGCAGGATAGCACATTCATTAATTCCTCTACCTTCCGTTAAACTATCAAGAGCTTCTAGAAGAGCGGGGAGTGCAGGAATTTGTTTCATTAAGGTCAACACAGCTTCGAGCATTTCTATACACCTTGTTTTACACAGAGTCTTTGAACTATATTTACCTGGCTCAATTCAATCGGAAATATGGACTGTTGCTGTATAATGCAAGAGGTAAAATCTTGGAAATTCTGGTTTGGACTTTCTTAATTATTCCACTTATTTTCATCTGCCATTATTGTGAAAAACTCTAGATCATTTTCGATTCGTTTTTGTTGGCAAAAATCTTGTAGAAGCCTCCTTTCTCCTTTCTTTAAACTTCGTAATTTTCGGTCTGACTATTTACCTAAGTTATACCCCAAACGCGGCGTCTCTTAACCACGGCAATTAGAGAGTTTTCACACCAAAAAGTTTCCAATGAAAACCAACAAAACTCAAGATTCTTCTCTGAATAATTACATCAAAAACAAGATAATTCCATATTCGATTTTCATCATAATTCCTCATGAAGATTTTTTTTGTTGGCAAATATCTTGTAGAAGCCTATGGATATTTGGCGTCAGTGTGTGAAGTAACTTTTCTTAATTTCAAAACTTTCCCATTTTCTGAAAAATTCTCCTATTCAATGGCAAACATAAACATCATCTAAATAGTTTTAGTTTGAAAATAACAAGGTATAAGACATCAATCAATCCAAAATATGAGTCAAATTCACTTTATTTACAATCCAAATTAAAAATATAATGATATGACACTATCTTTAGAAATTTAAATACCCGGATCTGATCGACGGTTATTCAACAAGTCATAAAACATTCTAATCCCGGAGCTTTTGGCGAACATTATCTAATCAAAGTGTAATTCTAACTAGAGTTTCCATAGATAATTCAATTGTTTTATCCTAATTTCACAAAATCTGGTTGCAATTGTGAAGAATCAGCGATCAATGTCCAATTTGGCGAATAATCAATTGAACTACTCATATTATTGGTTGTTATACTAATAGATGGAGTATTGTCGATATTCTCAGTAGTTCTAGAATCACTAACGTCTCTCCGAATCCAGTCTTAAGAGCTCGCGAAGAAGTTGAAGCTTGATGGAGGAGTTTGTCCGAGTTGTCCAAGGATCAAAAACCTTCTGGGGAAATCCCAAAAATATGTAGCCAGTGAAGGTTATTACCTTATATTCGAACCGCCCTCGTATTAAAAGATTATAATTCATCAGTTCATAAATCTTGGTTGATACCTTTTGAAACAAAAAAAATAATAGTTCGATGAAAAACGGTTTATCTCGATTTCTGGCAGTTTTATAGAAGTCTTATAGAAAAAAGTTAAACAAAGTTGTAAAAAATTAATAGATCAACAACTTTTATTTCAAAATTTTTTTCGCATAAATTCAAAATTTAATCGAAATTTGTGTTTGCTTTTTACGTAAAAAAAATACACATTCTAATATCTAGTTCTAGAACAATAATTGACAGTTTATATATAAAAATTGACAGATCTGTTTTGATACCTGTCATAATTTCTGATTCGTTTACTATAATAATGAACATGAATATATTGAGAAGAAGAACCAGCGATACTTCCACGCAAACGGAATGTACATTCCCCATAGTACTTTTGGAGAAATTACCTCGAGTACCACCAAGACATTCTTTACGTAGAAAAAGTCTTAATACCAACGATTCGATCGTTATAACTAAAAGTAAATCGTGCGTAATCCGTAAATTACCTTCACATTATAGTAATTTCGCTAAATCCATAAAGAAGAATCAATCGGCGAATTCCACGTTGATCTACATCGATAAACCGATAATAGCTAAATCGAAGAAAACCGTTAGATTCGTGAGTCCAGTTGAAAGAAGCGTTGAAGATTTGAATGTATCTATCATGTTAAGCAAACCTTTTAGTTATAAACAAGAAGATCTCAAACTGGGTACTATTATTGAAAAGGATAACGAAGATATGACAGTACCTCAACTAGAAGTAGCTTTCGATGAAGACGCAGTCGAAACTTCTAATCGTGAAGGAAAACCAGACAATGATTCCGAAAATGTAGATGCTGTTGGAATAGTTAGAGCTCATACCGTTATTATTAATAATAATTTTTTCAAATAAATAACTTTAATTTGTTAAATTGTATGAATAAATTTATTTAAATATATATAAGTTGTTTTTTTTTTGAACATTATACAAAATTATAGTTTCGGAACATCGCCGTTACTTTAACAGCTTCATTCCTCCACCGTCTGCAAATTTTATTACGAATTTCCATGTTTTATATAAAAGTACACTGAGAACCATGTAACAAATTGAATTACTCACTCTATCTTTTTTATTGTTGTTATTACGAAAAAAAATTATTCTTTATAAAATGTTCTGCGTGGTTTAAAATCTAAAATGAAATCAACAGATTTAAAAAATTTTCACTCGTATACGAGATATGATGAATAATATGAATTTCATTCAACTTAACCTAATAAAAGAGCAATTTGATAAAAAATCGGTCAAATTAGAAAGTGTACAATATGGATGCCGCGTTCGCGCACATTGAAACAAAACCATCGACGCGAAGATGTTTCCATCGAGCGTTTAACAATGTTTTACAGAAATAGAACCGGATTATATGTTATAGATGAAACGTGGGTTCATAACAACGTCCTCGAGATTGGGTTTCATCACCGAATTCGTCAACATTCTGTTGTTAATTAATCTACGTCGAAAATCGTAGTAAACAACACGTTAGCCATTACAAATGTCAAACTTTATGATGACAATGACAGATTTGACATAATCACATCAGTGTTGCCGTATCACAAAACTTAAGTTTTTGAATGTTTTTTTGTGATAAAATGTATATCAGTTTTGTTATTACATTTTCAATTATCCAAAATGCATATTTATTCCTCTCACTATAAAAAGATGGATAAATAAACACGAACCAATCAACTCTAAATGAAAAAGTATCGTAAAAAATAAATGCAAAAAGGGCGCTTGAACCATAAAAAAAGCAAATTGATGTGAATCGGTGCGTGAATATTCAACCGATAAACGTGTTTGGTTTTCTATATTTTTCTAAAAATTTGTTATATCCATTATGAGCAATTGTTTTCGATTTTCTTATCGTTCTCAACATATAGAGGGTGATAAATTTTAGGTTGGAACTCAACAACAACGAAAGTACTATTTTTTAATATAAATTTTACACTGTTAAATATTTTTCTTTGACTTTGTTTAAAGTAAGACTTACTCGTTACTTTTATTCTTGTTTTTGTATATTTTTATATGTTATAGACGTTCTTTTATTAAATTTTTATTACTAACTACATATTTAGTTTGATGTTCGTCTATTTTTTGACATTATTTCAATTTAATTTTTGAAATACTAATAAAAAATTGACGTTTTTTAAAGATAAGACACCAAAAATCAAGAAAATTTAGAAGTATGAACATATTAAAAGGTCTAAAAAAAAAGAAATGAAATAAACTTATACAAAGGTCAGGGAAAGCTTTCGAAAAATCAGATATCTATGCGGGAGGCTTCGAGGGCCTAAATGCTCTTAGAATAAACAGTTTATCTTCAGTTTTTGAAGATAATATAACTTGGTTATCGAAACGCGCGTCAATCTATATCGGCGTGAACAATGTATTTAGTCTGTTTGGTTATATAGCCACTGCTTTTTATAAATAAATCCCTTGCAGTATGCTGTATATCAAAATAAACGTATATCAAAATAAACTTGTACATTTCGTATACACATGTAATGAATTAACATAATAATTCATTCACTTTTACGAGTTGAGAAACGTAATTGGCTAAAAATCGATTATGATTAATTATTCGAGTGGTAATCGTTTTGATTGTCAAGATATGCCAAAGCGTTTCATTACACAATGAAATTCGAATGTCCAGAAAAGTGGCTTAAAATATAAGACATGTTAGGTTAGGTTAGGTACTTGTGGGAGCACCCACTCCACTGAAAATTTCTCTAAAACGGCCTCGTTGAGAAATTTTTTATTCGGAATATTTTTCACAACGTATTTTATTTTGGGGGATATTTTATGTCTAACGGAGTGTAAAACTTTACGTTGTATACGTTTTTATTAATTTTGTTGTAACTGTTCATTAAATTAGATCGTTGAATACAATCTATTGTTGATTTGACAGTTGAAATTATTTTATTTTGAAAATGGACGTTCACATGTATTGTTTGATATATAAAATAATCTCGGATCTTATTTTCCTTATATGTTATGTATCTCTCCCTAAGTCCACTTATTTCTGGTTCCTAGCAATCCACCAACATTTTTTTATGATAACTGATAATTTATTTTTGGAAAAAACAAAA
Organism: Diorhabda sublineata; assembly: GCF_026230105.1. NCBI lineage: Eukaryota > Metazoa > Arthropoda > Insecta > Coleoptera > Chrysomelidae > Diorhabda > Diorhabda sublineata. Next base: position 6,864,958 of record NC_079486.1, read on the forward strand.
CAAATTTCGTTTGTTTTTTCGAATACGACAGTTCTGAAAACCAAATGTCGGTTTATTTTTGAAAAACAATGTTTCTGAAGACCAATTTTGGTTTGTTTTGAAAAATAAAGTTTCTTCAAACAAAATTTGGTTTCTAATTGCAGAAGAAAGCCTCTTGTGACAATATTTTTTTTGTTCTCGAAAAACGAAGTATCTAAAGACGAATTTTGTTTCTTATCGAAATGGCAATTCCCGAAGTCAAATTTTGGTTTGCTTTTTGAAAAACAAAGTTTCTAAAGACGAATCTCATCTTATTTTTGGAAAATTGAAGTTTGTACGAACAAATTTTGATTTCTAATTGAAACAGAAGTCTCTTAAGACAAATGTCTAGCTAAATCGACAATATTCAGAAATACACTGATTGATTCGCGTTTATATAACCATGTTGTCGTCTTCAAAAACTGAAGGTAAACATTTCAGTGGATTATCATTATAACAATCGTCGTTTTATATAAACTCCTCACATGCAGTACGCTGTATCACAAAATAAACTTTTACCTTACGTATAAACAGTACGTAATGAATTGAAAACCGAAATTGCAGGATTTATTTTCGTAATCACATCGACAATCGTTCTATTGGTAACATATTCTGCGAGTCCAGATTGAAAGAGATAAAAAAAAGTTATTTTCTGACGTATATTCCATATATCTGACGATAAAACGGGAATGGTTTGGAAGTTGATACGGGACCTCGTTGTAATGCGGCCAATTTACGGTTTTCTGATGACGATGATCCCCTTAAACAGCGTCGGGAATAACTCCTAAACTAAGTAATCTTATGGTAGAACTGAGACAGTGTTTAGTTGAGATTGCAATGAAAAAAATATCGACTTGACCCATTTCGTTAAACCACAAACTGAAAATGCGCGAGAAAGACTTATTAAGTAAATAAAAAAGAAGTAAAAAGAGTTAAACCAAATAAAAAAAAGGACGAAAGTATGGTCAAATCGTTTGACATAGATAAATCAACAACAACCAATGAAAATAAAACATTTTGGGTGTCCCATACTCCCCACTAAAATCCTCCAATCATATTAGAATAAAACGCCACAATATGTTATGCGTAGTGAATAACTCTCAAAACAACCTTTTTAAAAACGTTAGAGCAACTTTATTGGGATAAATAAATGATAGTTATACTTTAGCCCAACTTTATTGGGATACATAAATGATAGTTATACTTTAGCCCAACTTCCTGGGGATACATAAAGGATAGTTATACTTTAGCCCAACTTTATTGGGATACATAAATGATAGTTATACTTTAGCCCAACTTTATTGGGATACATAAATAATAGTTATACGCTAGCTCAACCAGGTTTGAATCACAGTCCCACCAAGTTTAGGACACTTAGTCCATGTCTGAGCCTATACTGGACCCATCGTAAAATCCCATATGGGAAACAATAAGATGGTTTGATTATGGAGCTCCTCGAGGAAGTCTTGAGATTGAAATTTGTTATAATACACGTATATACAAACATAATTTTATAATAAAACTGAATTTGCATTACAAGTAATTTCGTATTGAAACACGAGAGAATTCTCTTTCGAATTTATCCTTGGAGAAACGGGCAAAACTACATACAAACTCGATATTCTTTGGGGATGAACAAAATATTCGCAAGAGTTATTATGAAATGTTAAAGTTCTGTTACGAAGCTTTATCGAATTGAAATGCCCGCTTTTTTTGCTTGACAAGTGCTATTCGTTAAATGTAAAATTCATTCCAATGATATATCAACAAACGGAAACTTCACTTATTTACTTACAAAGTTTTCTCTGACTAATTTTAAAAAAATCAATTGTAACTTTATTCGATTTAGTTACCCCAAGGAATTAATTTTTTGTGTACTGTTGTTGTTTATTCATACTTTTGAATAATCAACTGATTCTGAAAATTAAATATTTCGATGTTTACCTGGAAAAGTTGTTTACTATTCAATTCGCGGGGAAGCGTTAATTATCTTTAGAGATTTTCGTTATTGCACGAACAGTTTTATAAATTCAAAATCCAGTTTGTTTTTTGTAAATTCTTTTTCGCACGATTTATGAGTTATTTGAACACAATTTCCAGAAAAAATATAAAAGCTCCTTAATAATATTTTTTATCGTGAAACAAGTCAATTAAAGATCAAACAACTTGAGGAAGACAATCCAAACAATTTTTATAGCCGTTTATTGTATTTATTTTTGGAAAAAAATTCACATGGTAAACGAGGCTGTGTTTAAGAAAGCTTTCTGAAAGGATGAGATCTGATATCAGCTCTTTTGGATTCCCTCTAATTAATTTCAAGCATTATTTCGAGATAAATTGTACAGTCCAAAAGCTCAACTGTCCTCATTATCAAAAATAGAAATTAATAACGTCATATCTCGAATTCAGTATCAAAATGTATCGTGTTGAACAACGCGCTGTGATTTAATTATTGAGTTAACCTCAAATCAAAAGTTCGTAGGTTTAAATAATCCACAAATGAACAATTTTGAAAAATCCTTTCTGTTCAAGAAACGTCAATTATTTAATTCTTTTTTTTTTTGATTGGGTAATTTAAAAATGGTGATTACTGCGCGTCGTCGTTTTATGTCCCAACGGCTTTTGGGATGCTATTACGTTTAAAGGAATACCAGTCCAAAACTCAAAATTTAATTAATTTTTATTCTTCATCCGATGAAATCTTTGATTAAACTTAATGCCGGAATTGTCAGAAATATCATAAGGCTTTAAATACTAAGAGTTCAGTTTTGTGGTCACGTATATTTCAGACACAACAACCTGGGAAATCGCGCGCAGAGTTGTGCATACAAAAGCTAATAGTTTCCCTCGTTAACACAGTTATAATAATTTAAAATCCCTTACGGCTCAAAGTCCTGCAGATTTTTCTACAACTAGAGTTCATTGTACCAAACATCCATAAGAAAAATAATTTTTTAGTCTGTTTTTTTAAAATTTTGGAAAATACGAAATAGGTTATGTCACCAAATTTAATTGCTGTGAATTTTTTTTGAAGGGCTGTTTAAAGTCAAAAGTTTATGTTACATTTTAGAAAGGAACAATGAAAAAAGAGAATGAAAATAAAAGTTGGATGGTCGAGAATAATGATCCAAAGATATAAGATGGTGAGAAGATTGATTCGGAAAAAAAGTGATGAAAAACTAAGGGTTAATAACTATGGATAGGTACAAATGGGAAGTATTGGTAAATAAGCGTAAGTTTGAGGATGAACTTACCTTGAAAATGGCTTGAAAAGAAACTTCCGGAGTTGGTAGTAAATACAAATAATCATAATAGTTTAAGAAATTGTATAATAATGATTCTGAATATCTCGAGCGCTCGAACTCGTTGGGACGCTACTACAATCGGTATTACTATCCGTAGCGGGTGTCTCATTTCTCAAATTTTCCATAATTTTGCGTTTATAACTCAAAGGACCCGGTTTAGTTGCATCGCAAAAGCAACGCTTCTCTTTTCTCAACCTAGACATATCGGTTTTCAATTTATATCAATATTTGACATACGACCGCGTTAATGTCAAATTTAACTAACATAACCCCAAAACAACATTTTGTTATTTACAATTGATTATTTGAATCCAACATACTTATTATAACCTTGAAGTATTCTTCTTCTTTTTTATACGTCTGAGCGCTGTCAGATTCAATTAGACACTGTTTGAATCGGATTGCGGAGTCTAAAAATGCTAATAAAAATAAATGGATTTCCCCAAACAAAAAGTAATAAGAGTCTACAAGCTATATAAATGTATTGAAATCCTCCACGGACTCTCGGAGTCCGGATGGTGGCTTTTTTGATTACGAGATAACTAATGTAAATACATACTGAGGAACCCAATCTTTATGTGGGATGTCTACAGGTCCTCGTCTTCTGTTCCATACGCTTCCTGGTGGTATCTGACACCTCCAGAGAATACAGATAGAGCATCAAGCATCTTGTAGGTGTCTTTATCAAAATAAAAAACAAACAATAATATCTCCTTTGCATAAAAAAGTACCTACTCAATTCTCAATGAAAAGTATATCAATCAGTTGTTCAACAGTTTACAGACTAAGTACCTAATCATTATAATTACCTAATTATAAAATAATCTTTCTGGCTTTCTGAGTGGCAAATTTATCAATCATTTCCGTAAAACCTATTTTTTCACAGATTTCGAATTTAATTTGAAGAAAGATTCTCTCTAGTCACTCTATTTTTCATAATACTCGTATTTTTTCTTGGGCTTCATCAGTGCATCAAAATCAGAGTTGCTGAGATTTTCTGCAAAGTTTCTAATTTTGTTGGAACCTTAATACCAATGACATTATAAGAACATTTTTCTTGTTGGTTACAAGAGTTATTCATACTTTCAGAAGCACTTAAAGTTTCTGGTGAGTGAAATAATAGAAAGATATACATGAATTTTGTTATAAAAATTTCAAATCTTGCTGAGCTTCAAAACTATTGATACGTTTACCTCCGTGCCCTTGCTGTTCATCACGCGAGTTTTTTTGGACAGATAGTTAATTCAGATTTAATCAATATATTTAATGTTTATAAAGAAAGTTGTTTAAATAACTTTTTGGTGTATAAATATAGTAACAAAAAACACTGCATAATCACATGTGCAGTGTTGCCGTTTCAGTTGGCAAGTGGGAAATTCAATAAGTGATGGACTTATCGATCTAGCTTTGTAATTACTATTTGAGAAGAGGTGATTCATTAGTATTAGATATTGTCAACTTCTTACATCAGTCTGAAAGATCTGTTTCATCTAAATTTTCCTAAATTGAATTATTACACTCATCTGAAACTTTAAGTGCTTCCAAGAGTGAGTCTCTCTTATAACAAATAATAAAAATGTTCTAATAATGTCACTGATATTGAGGTTCCAATAAAAAATAAAAACCGGAAACAAACATGAATACTGATGAATTACCCGAAGCAAGGGACCTATTGGGTACTTCATTTTGCAAGGACAAGGAAAAACTAATTTACAAAAAAAATGCCTTGAATTTATTCATGAAAGCGGGGACAGATTTTTAAAATTCAAATTCTTTAAAAACATTTTTTTAAACATCTCATCACCTAAGAAAAGCTTTTTATATTTCCCGATCCTATCGTATTGTTTGATTAGTTAGTAATGTTGTTCGACTTGGAAATGATGAAGGAGTTAGAGCGGAAAAGGATTTAAGGGATCTCAAATATTTGAGTTTTTCTACTCGATTCATTTAAGAGATACCAAAATTTAAATTGTCCACAGTATCCAGTACAAGATGAGTAATTATTGAGCTTACCACTGAATTTGGAATTTGTTCTAATTCAGTCTGAGTAATGATAGTCTTTCTTTCAAGAAATAGTCCAAATGGATCAAATTACATATTTTGTTCAATGCCTTTAGTGAGTTTACTAATTCAATCAACTGACGATCTTAAATCAAATTATACTCGTAATATTTTTTTGTTTTGTACAAAATAATAGAGACTAACGGAGAACATCGAAACAGGCGTCAGACAGTGTAATAGTAAGTGTGGTAAAAGTAGTAGTACATGTCTAGGATTTCTCGATGTAAGTATTCTCTTATCTTCTTTTACTTTCGTGATATGTTCATTTAACAAATTTTGGGCAGCTGTGTGTATGTCCTCAGTGTCGATTCTTTGTACAATCAACCAATCAACATGTATACCATAAGTTTTTACATATATTTATTGTATTTAAATATTTACCTCTATTATTCGATTCACTTTCCCCATTTTGTTTTCTATTAGCATTTTCATTAGCCATTCGAAGTATTATCTGATGTGGAGTTGTCAGTATTGGTATCGCCATTCGTTTTCTTAATGCTTTTTTTATACTTGTCAATTTGTCACTGTCACAATCAAACGAAGACTACGAAGAACAAGAAGAAGAAGAGAAGCAAGAAGTAGAGGAGGATAAAAAAGAGAACGTGGACGAAGTATAAGGAGAATAGCAGAAAGATACTTTTGAATGGCGATGTAGTGATTTTTAAAGGTATTTTCTCTCGGAATGCAAATTACCGTTCTAATTTTTGATAACAATTTCTTAATTTTCTCATTTCTGCATTAACTTCGTTTACGGTCTCAATTATTTGGTCCATTATTACGTTGAAAAGGCATGGGCTGAGGCTATCTCCCTGTCTTATGCCGGATGAGACTTCGAGTTCTCTTGTTAGCCCACAGTTTGTTTTTATTCTTGTTTTGGTGTTGATGTTAAGTTGCCTTACTAGATTTGTATAATGCTTCTTGACGCCTTTTTGGTTTAGTCGGTGGATTACATCGTTGAGTTTTACTCTATCGATCTGATTTTAAACCTTTCTTGTATATAGGTATAGTTATACTAGTTCTCCATTCTTCGGGTATTACTCCAGTTCTTTCTATTTTATTGTACAGTTTTATTAATTCTTTTTCGATTTCTGGGCCCCCGTTCTTCAGTAGTTCATTTGGGATATTGTCTGTACCTGGTGATTTTCTATTCTTTAGTTTCTTTATAGTTGTTTGTACTTCTTCTAATGTGATGGTTTCTTCCTGTTCGTTTGGGAATGGCGGGTTTGCGACTTCTTCGTCCCTGCTTCCGTTGTTATCATATAGGATCTCAAAATGTGCTGCCCATGTTTCCTGATTTATAACATTTATCACTACCTCCTCGTTGATTGGTTTCTTCCTTTTTCGTATCATGTTCCATATTTTTTTCTGGCCTCCGTACAAATCATGTTCCATTTCCACTGAGAAATTTTCCCAGTATGTTTTTTTCAGTTCTTTTATTGTGTTGGTTGCTCTATTCCTCACTCTTTTATAGGCTTCGTATTCTTCCTGTGTTCTATTGGTAATTTATTTTATGTACGCTTTCTTTTTTTCATTTGCCAGATCCTTAATTTCTAGAGTGAACCAGGGTTTATTCTGTGTCCTATTCGTGTCTATTGTTCTTTCTCCTAGGGATTCCTTTGCGCTGTTCTTTATGTTATTCTTTAGTTTCTCCCAGGCGGCTTCTACGTTGTCGGTTTCTTTTATAGGGTTTTGGACACTTTTTTCGCGGAGTCTGTTTTGATAGAGGTATTTAATGCTTTCATCCTTAAGCGACTCTATATTAAATTTCGATACGTAGTTGGATGTTTTTCTTTTCTTTATTATGTGGGATACGCGGTATTTACACAATACTAAACCGTGTAGGTTGCCGATGTTTGCCGATGTTAATACCCGTACGTCAAGTATCTGGGAGGGGTGGACTTTCCTGTTTGTAATTATGTAGTCAATAGTTGATTTTTGGCTTCTCGTGTTAGCGAAGGTGTACTTTTGTTGTTCATTATGATCAAAATATGTGTTGTTGATACGTAATTCGTTGAGGGCGCAAACATCTATCAATATATCTCCGTTATCATTCACTGCTCCTTCGTTGAAACTATGCATGATTCCTGGGATAACTGTGTTCCCAATTCTTGAGTTAAAGTCGCCCATAATAAACACTTTGTCTTTACTGGGTATTTTATCTAACGTAGCTTGCAAGGTATCAAAAAAAGCTTCCCTTTCTTCTTTCGGTTTACTTACATCAGGTGCATATATACTTAGTAGGTGTGTTCTTTCGTTGGCCAGCTCTACTGTTATCTGTATGATGCTATGACTTATATACTGTACTTCCTTAATAACTTTTTCAAATTTTTTATTCACTAGTAACCCTACTCCTCCCCGTGCTCGCAAGTTCTTGTCGACTCCACTATAAAACAGTATGTAGTTTTGGTACCTTTGACTGCCATTGCCTTTCTTCTTGGTCTCTGAAAGTGCGCAGAAATCTATTTTGTTTTTCTCTATTTCTACGACCACCTCATAGTCTTTGTTGCTGCATGATGTAATGTTCCAACTTCCGAGTCTTACTATGTTTTCTTTCCATACTCGTTTTTTCCATTTTCGTGCCGTGTCGTCGTCAATGCTCCGTCCAGTTTCCGAGGCTAATGTGACAGTTCTGTGAGTATTTTTTCTTTTCACGAGGGGCAGGTTACTGGCCTCACCCCTTAACCCTCCTCCTTTATCCGGGCTTGGGACCGGCAGTGATAGTCAATGGCCTACTCAATCCACCCATCAACCACCCTAGGCGGAGTTGCAAATCAATATTTATGCCAAATTTATTCATTTTCATGCCTTTTCCTTAGATTTCCAAAAAAAAATTCAATTATATTGTCTTAAAGCATTATAAATGTTTATGCCCCTTTCCGTCAATTTGATGCCCAATTCCATTTGGCACAAAAATTTCTTAAATATCAATTTTATTTATTTTTCAATAAAACAACTTAAAAATAGCAATTTTTTTCGCGTAATTTCGATGCACAAATCAAAGTTTCTCAACATTTTTTTCCGCCACAATTAGGGTAGAATATTGTTGCGTATCTTGAAAAGAATACAAATTTTTGGACTCTCAAAAACAGCAGTTGGTGAATAATTACTTAAACAATTACAAAAAATTTGGTTGTTGTATTATACTTGTATTTTCTAAAATTAATATTCATCATAATAGAAGGGTAATAGTATATTGACGAAATTTCGACTGGGAAAATGGGAGACTAGTACTTGATTTTCAATTTTTACCAGACAGATAGAACTAAGACACTGAATGAAAACCCTTACGACAGAATAAAGTGCAGGAAAGCTGTTTCATTAAGGTCAACACGGCTTCGAGCATTTCTATACACCTTGTTTCACACAATGTCTTTGAACTATATTTACCTGGCTCAATTCAATCAGAGATATGGACAGTTGCTGTATACTGCAAGAGGTTAATTCTGGTTTGGACTTTCTTAATTATTCCACTCGATTTACTTCAGCGCGAATTCTGAAGCTAGATATGCTGTGAAATTTCCTTGGCCGAAACAACTCCCAGTTGCATCTATAATTTCATCTTCTATATAATACGTTTTGGACACAACATGAAACCACCATTTAATAATTGGAATAAGCTTAATTGAGGTATAATCTGCAAAACGGTTTTTGTTGGCAAAAATCTTGTAGAAACCTATGGATATTTAGCGTATGTGTGTGAGGTAAATTTTCTTAATTTCAAAACTTTCCCACCAAATGGCAAACAGATACATAATCTAAATAGTTTTAGTTTGAAAATAACAAGGTATAAGACATCAATCAATCCAAAATATGAGTTAAATTCACTTTAGTTACAATCCAAATTACAAATATAATGATATTAATATTCACTATCTATGGAAATTTAAATACCCGGATCTGATCGACGGTTATTGAACAAAGTCATAGCACATTCTAATCCCAGAGCTTTTGGCGAACATTATTTATCTAATCAAAGTGTATTTCGAACTAGAGTTTCCATAGATAATTCAATTGTTTTATCCTAATTTCACAAAATCTGGTTGCATTTGTGAAGAATCAGCGATCAATGTCCAATTTGTCGAAGAATCAATTGAACTACTCATATTATTTGTTGTTATACTAATAGATGGAGTATTGTCAATATTCTCAGTAGTTCTAGAATCACTAATTTCATTTATTATTTATACTGCTACTTTTTTATTTTTTTCTGCATCCTTATATTCTGGTTGATTGCTATTGGAGGAAGCCTGATGTGAGAAGTATTTTTCCTTTTATTATTCGAAGTCCACGAACTAGTGATTAGTGGCGGAGGACTGCAAATTTTTTTTAGATACTTTCTAACAATACTTACTTAAAACAAAAGAGCAGAATACATTTGTACAAACTATAATTATCGAAATTCAATTAGTTTACCTGAATTACAAAATATTTTCTGTAGCTAAGGTGAATATTGATGAGATCCGCGTTCCGTTCTGAAAAATTCGAATCATATTGCCGAGAAGAAAATATTAGACATGTGTTAACAATTTGTGGAGTCCCACGAGGTAATGGAGAAGTGGAAAGGGTGAATAAGACCCTTATACCAGTCTTAACAAAACTCAGTTTGGAAGAGCCAGCAAAGTGGTACAAATACGTTGACAAAGTACACACTGCCTCAAATACCACCTATCAGCGAAGCATAAGTACCACACCCTTTGAAGTATATACAACTGATCCAAAATTGAAGAGAAAATTTTTTGATCCTCACGAAATTGTTAAGGTTAAAGAAAATGATAGATATGACGTTGTTAAAATCGGAGATCACGAGATTATCGCTCTACTCCATCCTACGGCGAAGCAAAAAATTCTGTAATAAAAGTGTTTTCTCTCTAACCGGCGTTTCAAGTAAAAAAGAACCCTAGACAACCAAGAAATGCTTTTAGTTATTTATTGCGTTATGCAATTCTGTGGTGATACGAGGATATATTGAAAAATTCTTAGCCTACTATAAAACCAAACAAAATTTCAATGTCAAAATGTTTTATTGCGCAACCAGACCTTCAAAGCTTTTATTACCTCCTCGTTGGGAGAAAATTTACGACCTATTGAATTTTTTTTCAGTTGAGTGGTCAGTAACGTCGAATAGTAATCTCCAGTTATTGTTCTACCCTTATTAAAAAATCAATCATGATTACTCCATGGCAATCCCAAAAAACTGGAGCAAGAACTTTTCCAGCACATTTGTGGACACGAAACTTCTTAGGTCTGGGAAAACCAGAGTGTCGCCATTCCATCCATTGTTGCTTTGTTTCTGGATTGTAGAAATGTACCCGTCTCATCAATAGTAATAATGGGTTTTAGCAAAATTCGACAGTGTGATAAAATCATGTGATAAACTGTATCGATATTTTCGACGACTGACACAGGAGCTGGCCTTCATGATCGGTCATCATCTTCAATGGAAAATTTACCTCGTAAATCTGCTCACCTCTTAACGCTTCTAAATACAGGTACTTGATGATGGCTTGATACTCCAATTTGTCGATTTTCACAATTTCGGTGGATATATTTTTTCTTTCAATTTATTGCGTAGCTCTGGTTTTCATTTTTGAGGTAAAACTTAAGACTGACATTTTTAATAAGTTATTTTTCGTTGCTATTGTAACGCAATATTTTGTTTATGCATGGAACTGGTCTAGGCCACCAACTTATCAATACATCGTCGTATAGTTCAAATGGGGGACGACAATGACCCTCCACTTTGGGATTCTCAAATTTTTGAGGTTATCTACTCGGAAATAACATTTTCATCACTTTAGGGTTATGTGACACACAATACCAATTTGTTGGGGTTTATCTAAGAGATAAACAAATTTTAAATTGTTCACAATATCCAGTACAAAATGAGTAATTATTGAATTTACCACTGAATTTGAAAATTGTTCTAATTCAGTCTGAGTAATGATAGCTAGTATTTTCTTCAAGAAATAATCCATTGATGATTTGCAGTTATTACGAATACGATATCTTATGAATCTCCTTTCCTGTAGTTTTTAGTATCTTTCGACCAAATGAATCAAATTCCATATTTTTTCAATACCTTTAGTGAGTTACTAATTCAATCAACTAACCATATGAAATCAAATTATACGCGGTAATATCTTTTGTTTTATACAAAACACATAGAAACTAGAGAAAATCGAAACAAGCGTCATACAGTGTAATAGTGAGTGTGGTGGTAGTGGTAGTAAATGCAGCACACAAATTGTTCTCACGTATTTTATGCAATAATCATCACTTTTCCCCTTTTGTTTTCTATTATCATCTTCATTAGTCATTCGAAGTATAATCTGATTTGGAATTGTCAGTATTGATATTGCCATTCGTTTTCTTAATGCTTATTTGAAACTTCCCAATTTGTCACTATGCAATCCTATCAACCATTTGAAGGTATCTACGGCTCCATTTTCCAATTCTTCTTCATACTTATACAAATCGAAATTATGTATGATTGTACCATTCAAATCCAGAAAGAAATTATGCTCATTTACGTTTCAAACTATAAGCATTCTTACTTCTTTTCAGCATCATTTTCCTCATCATGGCTCTTCACATTACTACAAATATTTCGAAATATGTGATTTAAGGTAGTTTTGAAAATAATAAATTGATGCAATTAAATATTTTGTTGTTGAGCTAAGTGATTTTTAAAATATTTATTTTTCCAATCTATCACGAGATTTAAGAATAATAAATCAATTAAAATTAAAGGAAATACAGCTGTAGCACCTGCATTATGGAAATATGTATTAATATCTGTTCTCGATAAATAAAGAACATCTGTTGTACTTAAAATTTGGGTTGCCAATTTAACTTTCACAGCTATTATGTTTGAGCAAGAATGAAAAAAAATCTAGCTGCTCAATAACCATCACAAAAAGCCGTTACATTGTTTCCACCTTTGCACTGATAAATTTCGCAAATCATGCAACTTGGAATATCGTCAAAATGGTCCAATTACAACTCTGGTTAACAAAAAGATATCGAAACAAATTATATATCGTTAGAAAATCTGTACTCTAGCGATGTTTACAAAAAAACAAAAGCTTCCTATCACCTTTACTTTTTTTTAAACACATGAATTGTTGTAATAATATGAATATTTAAGATACATTGCATACTGAGAAAGTTATGAAGTTATAACTTCTTGCATAAGTTAAAATAAGAAGAGACATGAAAATCAGGAAAATTGAAGAAAATAAAGTGAATTATTGAAGAAATGAGTCGTTTTAGAAAATATCTTGTTTAGCAATTCAAAAATTTTCTAAGTAAAATTGGGTTGGATATTAGTAATTTATAAAAAGTTTTTGTCATAATAGTACAACAAGTCAGCAATGTAAAAAAAGAAATCGGGAGTTCTTATGACAGCTATATATGTTAAGGAATCAATCCGATAAGTTTTAAACACGAAAAAAAAAAGGATTATAATAGAATGAAGTAATAAACTCCACTTTAGTAATGAAAATAATGAATATCAACTCACTGGCAACATTCTTCATCAATTCATTGTAAACTACTTCTTCTTAAACTTCCCACAGATCAGTGAGATATTCTAATTATACATTTAATGGCTAAAAGTTTGGACGATGGATCTGTTAGTAAATGGGAGGAACACAAGTCCAAAAAAGATTTGCCTTCTCTTGAGGATATGTATGAATTTTTAAGAAGTAGATCAGACTTGCTAGAGCGATTAGAGTTGAACAAACTTGAACAGGGATCCAAGTCAGGGAAAACCAGGGGCTTACTTTCTGCCGATTCAGAAAATAATTCACATGAAAACAAAACCTCTTTTCAAGGTTTCAAGTGTGCCATATGCAGTGGCGATCACAGAGTGTTTATGTGCGACAAATTCAAGGCAATGTCTGTGCTAAATCGCATGGAACAAGCCAAAAGACTAAAGTTATGCTTAAACTGTCTTCGAAGTGGCCACAAAACCAACCAATGCAGATTATATGCTTCATGTAAAACATGTAAGGGTAAACACAATACTCTTTTACACATAGAAAACAAAAATCAAGCAAATCAAAATATAAATCAAGAAAATGTTTCCCTAACTACAAGTTCGGAACATTTTCAAATTCTGTTATCCACTATAGTAGTAGATGTTTTAAACAGTTATGGTGCTTACGTACCTGTTCGAGCTATTCTAGATTCAGGATCAATGTTTTCCTTTATAACTAAGTCTCTTCACTCAAAACTAAATATTCCAAAGCAAACAATAAATTTCGCTGTTTCTGGTTTGAACAGTGCCGTCTCTAATGTGAAATATAAATGTTGTTTAAAATTTTAATCTCAACATAAAAACTTCCATAAGCCCGGACCAATCGAGATGCTGATAGGTTCTGATATTTTTTGGAATGGTTTATATCCAAACCAATTGAAGTTAAATACAAATGGTCCTGTTTTACTGGAAACTCGGCTTGGGTGGTTGGTTTCAGGTAAAATACAAGGCTTTAAAATTTCTAATAATATAGTTTGTAATTTGATTAAAAATGAAGGTGATTTATATATCCAAGACCAGTTATCAAAATTCTTTGAAATAGAAAGTGTTGAAACTGCCAGTCCTTGGTCCAAAGAGGAAATGGACTGTGAAACTCATTTTAAAGACACAACAACAAGAACTCAAGAAGGTCGTTTTGTTGTATCGATTCCATTGAAAGCAAGTCCAAAAATATTAGGTGAATCGCTTGAGCAAAAATTCTCATAAAAATACCAATTCTCAAGAATGTACAAGAATTTTATCCTCGAATATGAAAAGCTCAATCATATGCAAAACATAGGAGAGGTATCTGAAGTAAATCATGAGGATGCCTATTATTTACCGCTCCATGGAATTCTACGTATGCTTAGCGCAACAACGAAATTAAGGACAGTTTTTGACGCCTCTGCGCGATCTACAAGTGGAGTTTCTTTCAATAAACTTCAGCTAAAAGGACCGGTAATTCAAGATGATTTAGTGTCAATATTATTACGCTTTAGTCAATATAAATATGTTGTTACCGCGGACATTGAAAAAATGTACCGTCAGGTCTTGGTGTCAAAAGATCAGCATGAAATGCAAAGAATTCTATAGCGAGATAACGAAAATAAAGCACTAAGTGTCTGTGAACTTTCCACGGTAACTTATGGTACTACAAGTGCATCATTTTTAGCTATTAGGTATTTAGTAGAATTAGGTGAACTTTGTGAAAGAGAATTCCCGATTATTTCAAATATTATTCTTCATCACTTCTATGTCGATGACCTTTTGACAGGTTTCGATGACATTCACATTGCAAGAGAAAGTTGTCTTAAATTATGTGAAGTTCTTGGATCAGGCTGCTTTCCACTTCGAAAGTGGCGATCAAACTTTCCGGACATAATGCATGATTTAAAAGAAGGTAAACTTGCTGATTCTTCGGATGGTCTAGTCATTGGCGAAAATGATGTTGCAAAAACCCTAGGTATAACGTGGATGAGTAAAACGGATAAATTAATATTTCATATTGATGTTGGAATGAAGGGTGAATGTTTAACAAAAAGAGTTATGCTTTCAGGCATATCCAGAATATTCGATCCAATGGGTTTACTTGGACCTTGCATTATAATTGCTAAAGTAATGTTACAACAACTTTGGAAGGAAAATCTATCTTGGGACAGTCCAGTTTCCCATGAATTACAAGTTAAATGGAACAATTTTATACAAGAACTTCCGTCATTAAATTATTTAAAAATTCAGCGACATGTTACTTGTGATAATTCCACACAAATAGAATTACATGCCTTTTCAGAAGCTTCTGAGGTAGCATATGGTGCAGCTGTGTATGTCAGATCAAAAAATTGCTATGGTGAAACATTTTGTCATTTGTTTATCTCTAAAGCTAAGGTTGCGCCAATTAAATCACTAACAATCCCTCGGTTAGAATTATGTGCAGCCCATCTTCTGGCTAAACTTGTTAATAAGGTTACTACTTCTTTGAGGCTTGATTTCAATTCTGTAACATTATGGTCTGACTCCACAATAGTGTTGGGTTGGATTAAAACTCCAGTTCATTTGTTAAAACCATTCGTTCGTAATCGAATTGCTGAAATACAGGAATTAACTGATATCAGTTCATGGCGTTATGTTCCAAGTTTAGAAAATCCTGTAGACATTTTATCAAGAGGCTCTTATCCTAGTAGTTTGAATAATTCAAATATATGGTGGCAGGGTCCATATTGGCTCCAAGAGAGCCCTGACCTTTGGCCAAAAGACAACAAAACGTCTATTCCCCTTCCAGAAATAAAAACTACTTTGGTAGCGGTGTCTGAATTTAAATTTCCATTCGAAAGTTTTTTGTAATTTGAATCGATTGAGGAAGTGCATGGCTTTCATTTTAAGATTTATAAAAAATTGCTCAAGTAATAAAGAAAATCGATCGTTTGGTGTTTTTACAACAACAGGATTAGATAACTCTTTGAAGTTGCTTGTAAAACTATCCCAAATATCTTCGTTCAATAAGAAGTATAATGATTTAAAAGCTGGGAATGAAATTGACAAAAAAAGTAAACTTTTATCTTTAAACCCGTTTATGGACACGAGCGGTATACTTAGAGTTGGAGGTCGTTTGCAGAATTCAAATTTCCATTTCAATAAAAAACACCCAATGATTTTGTCGTCGAAACACCATTTCACGAAACTTCTTTTTGAACAAGAGCATAAAAACTTATTACATGCAGGACCATTACAATTATTATATAATATACGAAACGTATTGGCCAGTTGCCGCTCGCAACCTAGCTAGATCTATTGTTCATAAATGTATACAATGTTATAGATTAAAACCAAAATCAGTCCAACCTATTATGGGAAATTTACCAAGTGATAGACTTTTATCTGGTTTCCCCTTTCAAATCACAGGTACATATTATGCCGGACCTTTTCATGTACTTAATAAAAGGGGACGTGGCTCAAAAATCATGAAAAGTTATGTTTGTCTGTTCATATGCTTGACTACAAAGTCCATTCATCTTGAGTTTGTAAGTAGTCTTTCAACTGAAGATTTCCTTTTGGCTCTGAAACGCTTTATCAGTCGACGTGGAAAACCATCTCAAATTTATTCAGACCACGGTACAAATTTTATTGGTGCAAATAGAAACTTGAAAGCACTCTATGATTTTTTCACTCAAAATGAATGTTTAATTAGTGATTCTATGAACAATCAAGGCATACGCTGGAACTTTAATCTAGTCCAAGCTCCACATTTTGGTGGATTATGGGAGGCTGGGGTTAAGGCAATGAAATATCACTTGAAACGTGTTTCTGGTAAATCTAACTTTACTGTTGAAGAGTTCACGACTTTGCTCTGTCAGATAGAGGCCATATTAAACTCCCGTCCTCTTTGTCCGCTATCCACTAACCCTTTAGATCCTTCTTCTTTAACACCAGCTTACTTCATCATTGGTCGTCCACTAACTTCAATTCTGGAGCCAGTTATGATTTTAGAAAAGGAAAGCAGGTTATCCAGATACCAAAAAATCGAAAATGCTCGGCAACACTTCTGGACGAGATGGTATAAGGAATACATTTCCGAACTTCAGCAACGATCTAAATGGAAGACGAACCATGGAGAGTTGGCAGAAGGTATATTAGTACTTATAAAGGATGACAAACTTCCACCTCTTAACTGGAAATTGGGGCGCGTAACAAAATTATTCCGGGGTAGTGACAATATCTCGCGAGCTGCAGAAATTCTCACCAACAATGAATCAGAGATTTTTCCAAACTGTGCCCTTTGCCGTAAAAAAAATAAACGTGTGTGCTTAAGTTCAAGTAACTGTTATATACTCTGTTAAAAGCTGGTGCTTTTAAGGCCGACTTCTAAATTTTATATGGAAGCTAAACCTGGCAACGTTGCGACCACGAGGGCCCAGAAGAGAGACAGCAAAAACCCAGGGCATTCAAGATACACACCACAAGAGTAACAGACGTAAAATTTATAAAAACTCGTTTAATGTATAATAATTCAATATCAATATATGAGATGCAAGGATAATATAAGTAATTAAAGTTGTGCGTTTACGAAATACAATAGTGTATCATTATTATTATAATAAAAGAAGAAAAGAACAAACACCAACACCTAAACAATTACCTTAAAAGCATTTAGCTTGTTTAAATCATATTCATCATACATAAAACATTGTGGTGTGTACGTGAGTATTTTTAAATACACAAGTATGTATAGGTATATTAGGTTCAAAACTCAGACATCAAATGACGGTATAATTCCGCAATACCGTCAATATCCAGTGGAGTCAGAGCACTGAATGAAAACGTTACCCGTCCAAAAAAGAAGAAAGTGTGATTTGATCTCAAAAATATATCTATATTCACTTACAGCAAAACCGCAAACTGACATCGAATCAGTATGACACCGATTGAAATAAATGAAAAAAACCATTTCGACACGGCTCCGCATGTCTATCGCCATCCAGAGACACTAGTGTACAATTTTCAAAAAAATAACGATATTCTTCCACGAAGAACATCAATCCCGTTTGACGCAGCAATGCCGTCCACATCTTATGAAAGTAAATCAGAAATGGATCTTTGTGACTGCTTGAATTTAATATGCTATGGTTGCTTTGGAGAATGCTTAAAATGTGCTTTATCACAAACCCTTTGGTGAAGTAAGAATCTTAATTGTGTTTTCTAATTGTTTTGAAGAAAAATGTTTATATATGTGTTTAAAATTGAAGTTATGTAGAATATTCATTCATATAAGATATACATGAATTTTTTTATAAAAATTTCAAATCTTGTTGAGCTCCAAAACTATTGATACGTTTACCTCCGTGCCCTTGCTGTTCTTCACGCGAGTTTTTTTTGACAGATAGTTAATTCAGATTTAACCAATATATTTAGTGTTTATAAAAAAGTTGTTTAAATAACTTAAGCAGTTTGAATAAATTATTGTTAGCAATTTTTTGGTGTATAAATATAGTAATAAAAAAACACTGCATTTTGACATGTGCAGTGTTGCCGATTCAGTTGGCAGGTGGGAAATTAAATTCAAAAAGTGATGGACTTATCGATCTGGCTTTGTAAGTACTATTTGAGAAGAGGTGATTCATTAGTATTAGATATTGTCAACCTCTTAGCCTTCCATTAGTCGCGCGTGTATCTACGAGATACACGGCTAACTTTTTGCTAAATATTTATTTATGTAATAGCTCCAGAAAATGGAGATTTGCAGTAGTTCTCGGCAGATGTATCTCGAAGCCTTTCCTAGAAGTACAATCGGTTGATTTTACTTTTACAACCCCTGTACACCCTAAACCCGCCCGACCGCCGGATTTGTACCTGCTAGATACAGCGCGACCAAAAGCAGCAGCTTATATTCAGATTTAGTTGGGATAAGTTCTCGTTCATTTCGACGTTTTGTAATTATTCAAACATAAATTTTATTGTTTTTAAGTGTTTATTTGGATATACAAAAAATGAAACGGTAGATTCATATGTCCCGAAAAAAGAAAAACCGTACTCCTTATTTCCAGTATGCATGTGGCGTCGAACGAAGTGGAAGAAGATGCTTCAAAAAAGCCAGAAATAATATCATTTTATAACAACACAAAATCCGGCGTTGATGTGGTCGACAAGCTTTGCGCTACTTATAATGTTGCTAGATCAACTAAGAGGTGGTCTATGGTAATTTTTTACCATTTACTGAACGTAACTGGAATCAACTCGCGGGTGATATTTCTTGGAAACAAAAATACGTTTGTCACCAGAAGAGAATATTTGAAAAAATTAGGACTAGCCTTGCTAGACGAACAACTAAAAGTGAGGGCCCAAAAAAAAATTCTTCCACGACAAACCAAAGATTTGCTCAAAAATTACAAAACCTTGGAAGCACAACAAGAAGTTCAAGAGGCAACACCTAAACCAAGAAAAAGAAAGCGATGCGAACCATGATATGTAGAAAATAAGAAAACGTCAGTGTCTGCATATTGTTGTAAAAAAAGTGGGAATCATTTATGTATAAAACTTTGTAAAATATTTTGAATAGATAATGTAACTTTAAACCTAGTTCTGGCGATAACCTTATTAAAATTTTACACATTTTACATATAAAATAATTATTTTTTTTACTTGCAAAAATGTTAAATTAAAAGTGGAGAAAAGAAGTATTCATATAAAATTTGCTGTTTTAATATATTAAAAATAATAATAAGAAAAACAAATTTATTTGATATATGTATCTGCTAGATACAAGGCGACCAAATACGTTAGAAATATCCGCGCGCCTATTGGAAGGTTAAAAGCATTTAGCTTGTGTAAATCATACTCATCAATATGCATATTAATTGCATATTCTGTATTTTACATCAGTCTGAAAGATCCGCTTCATCTAAATTTTCATAAATTGAATTATTACACTCATCTGAAACTTTAAGTGCTTCCAAGAGTGAGACTCTCTTATAACCAATAAGAAAAATGTTCTAATAATGTCACTGATATTGAGTTCCAATAAAAAATAAAAACAGGAAACAAACATGAATACTGATGAATTACCCGACTCAAGGGACTTATTGGGTACTTCATTTTGCAAGGTCAAGGAAAAACTAATTTACAAAAAAAATGCCTTGAATTTATTCATGAAAGTGGGGACAGATTTTTAAAATTTAAATTCTTAAAAACATTTTTTAACCATCCCATCACCCAAGAAAAGCTTTTTATATTTCCCGATCCTATCGTATGGTTTAATTAGTTAGTAATGTTGTTCGACTTCGAGATAATGAAGGAGTTAGAGCGGAAACAAAGATTAAAACAATACATAAATTCTACGAAAAGGATTTAAGGGATCTCAAATATTTGAGTTTATCTACTCGATTTATTGAAGACATACCAAAATTTAAATTGTCCACACTATCCAGTACAAGATGAGTAATTATTGAACTTACCACTGAATTAGGAAGTTGTTCTAATACAATCTGAGTAATGATAGTCTTTCTTTCAAGAAATAGTCCAAATGGATCAAATTACATATTTTGTTCAATGCCTTTAGTGAGTTTACTAATTCAATCAACTGTCGATCTTAAATCAAATTATACTCGGTAATATTTTTTTGTTTTGTACAAAACAATAGAGACTAACGGAGAACATCGAAACAGGCGTCAGACAGTGTAATAGTAAGTGTGGTAAAAGTAGTAGTACATGTCTTGGATTTCTCGATGTAAGTATTCTCTTATCTTCTTTTACTTTCGTGATATGTTCATTTAACAAATTTTGGGCAGCTGTGTGTATGTCCTCAGTGTCGATTCTTTGTACAATCAACCAATCAACATGTATACCATAAGTTTTTACATATATTTATTGTATTTAAATATTTACCTCTATTATTCGATTCACTTTAACCATTTTGTTTTCTATAAGCATTTTCATTAGCCATTCGAAGTAATATCTGATGTGGAGTGGTCAGTATTGGTATTGCCATTCGTTTTCTTAATGTTTCTTTTATACTGTCAATTTGTCACTGTTACGATCAAACGAAGACTACGAAGAACAAGAAGAAGAGGAGAAGCAATAACTAGAGGAGGATAAAGAAGAGAACGTGGACGAAGTATAAGGAGAATAGCAGAAAGATACTTTTGAATGGCGATGTCGTGATTTTTAAAGGAATTTTCTGTCGGAATGCAAATTACCGTTATAATTTTTGATAACAATTTCTTAATTTTCTCAATAAAGTTTGTTGAAAAATCCTATTTTTTCATTAGTTTTATGCAAATTATTATTTATCCCAAATTTTATCATTTTCATGCCTTTCCCTTGAATTTCCAAAAAAAAATTCAATTATATTGTCTTAAAGCGTCATAAATATGAGTAATTCCATGATTAACACGTTGACCGCAGAGCCAAACATGTATGCCCCTTTCCGTCAATTTGATGCCCTATTTCATTTGGCACAAAAATTTCATAAATGTGATTAAATTCATTAATCTGTCAAGGCGATAATTTTTCCTATGTCTAAGCCAATCAATTTTATTTATTTTTCAATAACAATTTTTTTCGCGTTATTTCGATGCACAAATCAAAGATTCTCAACATTTTTTTCCGCCAAAATTAGGGTACAATATAGTAGCGTAACTTAAAAAGAATAGAAATTTTTGGAGACTCTCAAAAACAGCAGTTAGTGAAGAATTACTTAAACTAAAAAAATTTGGTTGTTGTATTATACTTGTATTTCTAAAATTAATCATCATCATAATAGAAGTGTGATAGTATATTGACGAAATTTCGACTGGGAAAATGTGATAACCAACCTGGAAAAATCGGGAGACTAGTACTTGACTTTCAATTTTTACTAGATACCCTATTTCAAGAAAAATTGTAGATGTAACGGATAAAAGTACGGACAAATGTTGACTCGTTTTTCCTGAATTTTCAGTATCTGAGTTGAGAAGCTATGTGCACATCCATGTACTCTGCTTGGAGTTGAAGGTAAAGTTATTCCAAGTTTCTCAGACAGAACTAAGACACCGAATGAAAACTCTTACGACAGACTAGAGTGCAGGATAGCACATCCATTAATTCCTCTACCTTCCGTTAAACTATCAAGAGCTTCTAGAAGAACGGGGAGTGCAGGAATTTGTTTCATTAAGGTCAACACAGCTTCGAGCATTTCTATACACCTTGTTTTACACAGAGTCTTTGAACTATATTTACCTGGCTCAATTCAATCGGAAATATGGACTGTTGCTGTATAATGCAAGAGGTAAAATCTTGGAAATTCTGGTTTGGACTTTCTTAATTATTCCACTTATTTTCATCTGCCATTATTGTGAAAAACTCTAGACCATTTTCGATTCGTTTTTGTTGGCAAAAATCTTGTAGAAGCCTCCTTTCTCCTTTCTTTAAACTTCGTAATTTTCGGTCTGACTATTTACCTAAGTTATACCCCAAAAGCGGCGTCTCTTAACCACGGCAATTAGAGAGTTTTCGCACCAAAAAGTTTCCAATAAAAACCAACAAAACTCAAGATTCTTCTCTGAATAATTACATCAAAAACAAGATAATTCCATATTCGATTTTCATCATAATTCCTCATGAAGATTTTTTTTGTTGGCAAATATCTTGTAGAAGCCTATGGATATTTGGCGTCAGTGTGTGAAGTAACTTTTCTTAATTTCAAAACTTTCCCATTTTCTGAAAAATTCTCCTATTCAATGGCAAACATAAACATCATCTAAATAGTTTTAGTTTGAAAATAACAAGGTATAAGACATCAATCAATCCAAAATATGAGTCAAATTCACTTTATTTACAATCCAAATTAAAAATATAATGATATGACACTATCTTTAGAAATTTAAATACCCGGATCTGATCGACGGTTATTCAACAAGTCATAAAACATTCTAATCCCGGAGCTTTTGGCGAACATTATCTAATCAAAGTGTAATTCTAACTAGAGTTTCCATAGATAATTCAATTGTTTTATCCTAATTTCACAAAATCTGGTTGCAATTGTGAAGAATCAGCGATCAATGTCCAATTTGGCGAATAATCAATTGAACTACTCATATTATTGATTGTTATACGAATAGACGGAGTATTGTCGATATTCTCAGTAGTTCTAGAATCACTAACGTCTCTCCGAATCCAGTCTTAAGAGCTCGCGAAGAAGTTGAAGCTTGATGGAGGAGTTTGTCCGAGTTGTTCAAGGATCAAAAACCTTCTGGGGAAATCCCAAAAATATGTAACCAGTGAAGGTTATTACCTTATATTCGAACCGCCCTCGTATTAAAAGATTATAATTCATCAGCTCATAAATCTTGGTTGATAACTTTTGAAACAAAAAAAATAATAGTTCGATGAAAAACGGTTTATCTCGATTTCTGGCAGTTTTATAGAAGTCTTATAGAAAAAAGTTAAACAAAGTTGTAAAAAATTAATAGATCAACAACTTTTATTTCAAAATTTTTTTCACATAAATTCAAAATTTAATCGAAATTTGTGTTTGCTTTTTACGTAAAAAAAATACACATTCTAATATCTAGTTCTAGAACAATAATTGACAGTTTATATATAAAAATTGACAGATCTGTTTTGATACCTGTCATAATTTCTGATTCGTTTACTATAATAATGAACATGAATATATTGAGAAGAAGAACCAGCAAAACTTCCACGCAAACGGAATGTACATTCCCCATAGTACTTTTGGAGAAATTACCTCGAGTACCACCAAGACATTCTTTACGTAGAAAAAGTCTTAATACCAACGATTCGATCGTTATAACTAAAAGTAAATCGTGCGTAATCCGTAAATTACCTTCACATTATAGTAATTTCGCTAAATCCATAAAGAAGAATCAATCGGCGAATTCCACGTTGACCGACATCGATAAACCTATCATGTTAAGCAAAACTTTTAGTTATAAACAAAAAGATCTCAAACTGGGTACTATTATTGAAAAGGATAACGAAGATATGACAGTACCTCAACTAGAAGTAGCTTTCGATGAAGACGCAGTCGAAACTTCTAATCGTGAAGGAAAACTAGACAATGATCCGAAAATGTAGATGCTGTTGGAATAGTTACTATTAGAGCTCATACTGTTATTATTAATAATCATTTTTTCAAATAAATAACTTTAATTTGTTAAATTGTATGAATAAATTTATTTAAATATATATAAGTTGTTTTTTTTTGAACATTATACAAAATTATAGTTTCGGAACATCGCCGTTACTTTAACAGCTTCATTCTTCCACTGTCTGCAACTTTTATTACGAATTTCCATGTTTTATATAAAAGTACACTAAAAGTACACTGAGAACCATGTAACAAATTGAATTACTCACTCTATCTTTTTTATTGTTGTTATTACGAAAAAAAATTATTATTTATAAAATGTTCTGCGTGGCTTAAAATCTAAAATGAAATCAACAGATTTAAAAAATTTTCACTCGTGAAACGTGGGTTCATAACAACGTCCTCGAAATTGGGTTTCATCACCGATTTCGTCAACATTCTGTTGTTAATTAATCTACGTCGAAAATCGTAGTAAACAACACGTTAGCCATTACAAATGTCAAACTTTATGATGACAATGACAGATTTGACATAATCACATCAGTGTTGCCGTATCACAAAACTTAAGTTTTTGAATGTTTTTTTGTGATAAAATGTAATGTATACCAGTTTTGTTATTACATTTTCAATTATTCAAAATGCATATTTATTCCTCTTGCTATTAAAAGATGGATACATAAACACGAACCAACCAACTCTAATTGAAAAAGTGTCATAGAAAATAAATGCAAAAAAGCGCACGTGCACCATAAAAAAAGCAAATTGATGTGAATCGGGGCGTGATTACTTAACCGATAAACGTGTTTGGTTTTCTATATTTTTCTAAAAATTTGTTATATCCATTATGAGCCATTGTTACTGATTTTTTTATCTTTTCCAACGCATACAGGGTGATGAATTTTAGGTTGGAACTCAACAACAACGAAACTACCATTTTTTTAAATAAATTTTACACTGTTAAATATTTTTTGACTTTGTTTAAAGTAAGACTTACTCGTTACTTTTATTTTTGTTTTTGTATATTTTTGTATGTTATAGACGTTCTTTTATTAAATTTTTATTACTAACTACATATTTAGTTTGATGTTCGTCTATTTTTTGACATTATTTCAATTTAATTTTTGAAATACTAATAAAAAATTGACGTTTTTTAAAGATAAGACTCCAAAAATCAAGAAAATTTAGAAGTATGAACATATTAAAAGGTCTAAAAAAAAGAAATGAAATAAACTTATACAAAGGTCAGGGAAAGCTTTCGAAAAATCAGATATCTATGCGGGAGGCTTCGAGGGCCTATATGCTCTTAGAATAAACAGTTTATCTTCAGTTTCTGAAGATAATATAACTTGGTTATCGAAACGCGCGTCAATCTATATCGGAGTGAACATTGTATTCAGTCTGTTTGGTTATATAGCCACTGCTTTTTATAAATAAATCCCTTGCAGTACGCTGTATATCAAAATAAACTTGTACATTTCGTATAAACAGTATGTAATGAATTAAAAACCGAAATTGCAGGATATGTTGTGATGTCTCTCTCTCTCTTTTATAGGCGTTTATTGTATTTATTTTTGAAAAAAACTCACATGGTAAACGAAGCTGTGTTTGAGAAAACTTTCTGGAAGGATGAGATCTGATATCAGCTCTTTTGGATTCACTCTTATTAATTAAAAGTCCAATTTCAAGCATTATTTCGAGATAAATTGTTCAGTCCAAAAGCTCAACTGTCCTCATTATCAAAAATAAAGATTAATAACGTCATAAGCTCGAATGCAGTATCAAAATGGATCGTGCTGAACAACGCGCGGTGATTTAATTATTGAGTTAAACTCAAATCAAAAGTTCGTAGATTTAAATAATCTACAAATGAACATTTTTGAAATTTGAAAATCCTTTCTGTTCCAGAAACGTCAATTATCTAATTCTTCTTTTTTGATTGGGTAATTTAAAAATGGTAAAGACTGCGCGTCATCGTTTTATAACCCAACGGCTTTTAGGATGCTATTAAGTTTAAACGAATACCAGTCTAAAATTCAAAATTTAATTAATTCTTAATCTTTATCCTGAGAAATCTTTGATTAAACCTAATACCGGAATTATCAGAAATATCATGAGGATTTGAATTCTACGAGATATATCCAAAATTCAAGTTCCGTTTATCATATCTTTTAGTAGCAGTGGTTTGATCGCAGCTCCGACATGATTATTAACATATGATAGTTGGAAAATTCAGTTTTGTGGTCACGTATATTTCTGACACAACCAACTGGGAAATCGCGCGCGGAGTTGTGCATACAAAAGCTAATAGTTTTCTTCGTTAACACAGTTATAATAATTTAAAATCCCTTACCGCTCAAAGATTTTTCTACAACTAGAGTTCATTGCACCAAACATCCGTACGAAAAATATTTTTTTAGTCTGTTATGATCGAATTTTAATCAAAAATCTATCATGTACCCCCCGAGTTTTTTTAAAATTTTGGAAAATACGAAATAGGTTATAAGTCACCAAATTTAATTGCAGCAAATATTTTTTGAGGGGCTGTTTATAATAAAAGTTTTTATGATCGAGAATAATGATCCAACGATATTAGATGGTGTGAAGATTGATTTGGAAAGAAAAGGGATGAGAAACTAGGGGTTAATAACTATGGATAGGTAAAAATGGAAGGTATTGGTTAATAAGCTTAAGTTTGAGGATCAACTTACCTTGAAAAGGGCTTGAAAAAAAACTCCCGGAGTTATTAGTAAATACAAATAATCGTAACAGTTTTAGAAATTGTATAATAATGATTCTGAATATCTACATTTTGTGCTTCAATTAACAAAACTCTTTCGCCATTCTTAGTTTTATCCTTAACATTGTCTTTTTTATAAGAAAATTCATTATCTTCAGACGTATCGCAATTAATAGATGTAATAACACCGTCCGATTGCATTTTAAATCTCTTCATACTTTGATGTTTGATGTTTTCTTCTTTGGTAGCTTCGGGTTTTGGTTTGGAATTATCTTGAGCGCTCGAACTCGTTGAGACGCTACTACAATCGGTATTACTATCCGTAGCGGGTGTATCATTTCTCAAATTTTCCATAATTTTGTGTTTATAACTCAAAGGACCCGGTTTAATTGCATCGCAAAAGCAACGCCCCTTTTTTCTCAACCTAGACATATCGGTTTTCAATTTATATCAATATTTGACATACAAACGCGTTAATGTCAAATTTACCTAACATAACCCCAAAGAAAACATTTTGTTTTTTACAATTGATTATTTGTATCCAACATACTTATTATAACCTTAAAATATTTTTCTTCTTTTTTATACTAATAAAAATAAATGGATTTCTCCAAAAAAAAGTAATAAAAGTCTACAAGCTATATAAATGTATTGAAATCCTCCACTTTCCGGTTTTCAAGATAACTAATGTAAGTACATAGTGAGGAACCCAATCTTTATGTGGGATTTCTGCAGATCCTCGCCTTCTGTTACATACGCTACCTGGTGATATCTGACACCTCTAGAGAATATAGATAAAGCATCAAGCATCTTCTAGGTGTCTTTATCAAAATAAAAAACAAACAATATTATCACCTTTGCATGAAAAAGTACCAAATCAATACTCAACGAAAAGTATATCAATCAGTTCTTCAACAGTTCACAGACTAAGTACCTAATCATTATAATCACCTAATTATAAAATAATCTTTCTGGCTTTCTGAGTGGCAAATTTATCAATCATTTCCGTAAAACCTGTTTTTTCACAGATTTCGAATTTAATTTGAAGAGAGATTTTCTTCGAAGAGTCACTCTATTTTTCATAATACTCATATTTTTTTGGCCTTCATCAGTGTATCAAAATCAGAATTGCTGAGATTTTCTGCAAAGTTTCTAATTTTGTTGGAACCTTAATACCAATGACATTATAAGAACATTTTTCTTGTTGGTTACAAGAGTTATTCATACTTTCAGAAGCACTTAAAGTTCCGGGTGAGTGAAATAATAGAAAGATATACATGAATTTTTTTATAAAAATTTCAAATCTTGTTGAGCTCCAAAACTATTGATACCTTTACCTCCGTGCCCTTGCTATTCTTCACGCGAGTTTTTTTTTGACAGATAGTTAATTCAGATTTAATCAGTATATTTAATGTTTATAAAAAAAGTTGTTTAAATAACTTTTTGGTGTATAAATATAGTAATGAGAAAACACTGCATATTGACATGTGCGGTGTTGCCGTTTCAGTTGGCAAATGGGAAATTAAAAAGTGATGGACTCATTGATCTGGCTTTGTATTTACTATTTGAGAAGAGGTGATTCATTAGTATTAGATATTGTCAACCTCTTAAAAGCATTTAGCTTGTGTAAATCATACTCATCAATATGCATATTAAATGCATATTCTGTATTTTACATCAGTCTGAAAGATCCGTTTCATCTAAATTTTCCTAAATTAAATTATTACACTCATCTGAAACTGTAAGTGCTTCTAAGAGTGAGTCTCTATAATAACAAATAAGAGAAATGTTCTAATAATGTCACTGATATTGAGGTTCCAATAAAAAATAAAAACAGGAAACAAACATGAATACTGATGAATTACCCGAAGCAAGGGACCTATTGGGTACTTCATTTTGCAAGGACAAGGAAAACTAATTTACAAAAAAATGTCTTAAAATTATTCATGAAATTGGGGACAGATTTTTAAAATTTAAATTCTTAAAAACATTTTTTTATCATCCTATCACCTATGAAAAACTTTTTATATTTCCCAATCCTATCGTATGGTTTAATTAGTTAGTAATGTTGTTCGACTCCGAGATAATGAAGGAGTTAGAGCGGAAACAAAAATTAAACAATACATATATTCTACGAAAAGGATTTAAGGGATCTCAAATATTTGAGTTTATCTACTCGAATCATTTAAGAGATACCAAAATTTAAATTGTCCAGTATCCAGTACAAGATGAGTAATTATTGAACTTACCACTGAATTTGGAAGTTGTTCTAATTCAATCTGAGTAATGTTAATCTTTCTTTCAAGAAATAGTCCAAATGGATCAAATTACATATTTTGTTCAATGCCTTTAGTGAGTGTACTAATTCAATCAACTGACGATCTTAAATCAAATTATACTCGGTAATATTTTTTTGTTTTGTACAAAATAATAGAGACTAACGGAGAACATCGAAACAGGCGTCAGACAGTGTAATAACAAGTGTGGTAAAAGTAGTAGTACATGTCTTGGATTTCTCAATGTGAATATTCTCTTACCTTCTTTTACTTTTGTGATATGTTCAGTTAACAAATTTCGGGCAGCTGTGTGTATGTTCTCAGTGTCGATTCATTGTACAATCAACCAATCAACATGTATACCATAATTTTTTACATATATTTATTGTATTTAAATATTTACCTCTATTATTCGATTCACTTTAGCAATTTTGTTTTCTATAAGCATTTTCATTAGCCATTCGGAGTATTATCTGATGTTGAGTTGTCAGTATTGGTATTGCCATTCGATTTCTTCATGCTTCTTTTATACTTGTCAATTTGTCACTGTCACAATCAAACGAAGACTACGAGGAACAAGAAGAAGAAGAGGAGAAGCAAGAAGTAGAGGAGGATAAAGAAGAGAACGTGGACGAAGTATAAGGAGAACAGCAGAAAGATACTTTTGAATGGAGATGTCGTGATTTTTAAAGGAATTTTCGGTCGGAATTCAAATTTCCGTTCTAATTTTTGATAACAATTTCTTAATTTTCTCAATAAAGTTTATTGAAAAATCCTCTTCATATTATTGGTTTTTATACTAATAGATGGAGTATTGTCAATATTCTGAGTAGTTCTAGAATCACTAATTTCATTTATTATTTATTCTGCTACTTTTTTATTTTTTTCTGTATCCTTATATTCTGCTTGATTGCGATTGGAGGAAGCCTGATGTGAGAAGTATTTTTCCTTTTATTATTCGAAGTCCACGAACTAGTGATCAATGGCGGAAGACTGCAAATTTTTTTAGATACATTCTAACAATACTTATTTAAAACAAAAGAGCAGAATACATTTGTACAAACTATAATTATCGAAATTCAATTAGTTTACCTGAATTACAAAATATTTTCTGTAGCTAAGGTGAATAATAAGTTTTTATCGTATTGATTGTTACTGACATTTTTTAGGGAAATTTTGTTTTTCCTTCGCTGTAAAAACGAGATATTTTTTTTTATAGTATATTTGTCTTCTGAGTAGAAAGGTACAGGATTAATTTTTAATAAACGAAAGACAAATAGTTATTTTCTTCTATTTTTTTCCAAATTTTATATATTTTGTGTAGAATAAATCTTTTATTTTAATCATGACAACGATAAGTTTTGTAAGTAGTAATTGTTCACAACATTAACCAAGCAAAACTCAAAGTTATAAAAGTTTTACATTTGTTTTTCTAATAATTGCGAACCGAGGAGAACTCGTTAGGCTCTACGTGCTTTTCCGTGGTTCAATAGGGAGGAAGTGAAGAAATTAATAGAAAACTACAAACCATTCAAAGAGAAGACAACGAATATTGAGGTGAAAATTGTACTGAATAGCGAAGAACCGATTCATCAGCGACCAAGAAGACTATCGGCTCCCGAAAAAGAAGAAGTAGATAGACAGATAGAGGAATGATTAAAAGATGGAATAATCAAACCGAGTTGTTCGGATTTCGCTAATCCTATTGTACTAGTGAGAAAAAAGAATGACCAGACCAGAATTTGTTTCGATTATCGCAATTTAAACAAAAATATAATACGCGATAGATTTCCACTTCCCTTCGTTGAAGATGTACTAGACAGCTTACAGGGAGCAAGGATATTCAGCACCCTTGATTTGGAAAATGGATTTATTTATGTACATGTTGAAGCAAGCAGCACAATATATTTTTCTTTTGTAACGCCGATTGGTTAGTACGAGTTTATGGAATTTCCATTTGGAATGTGTAGTAGTCCAGCAGTTTTCCAATGATTCATCGATCATGTCTTCAGGGATTTGACTGCTAGAATGTACGTTATATACTACATGGACGATGTTATCTTCTTGAGTGCGAACGAAGAAGAGGGGATAGAAAGACTGAAACTTTTATTAAAGACAGCTGCAGAATATGGAATATACAACTATACATGGTTATTGAGCATTCTTTTAGCAGCGATCTAGTGACGATTCGAAGCTTCACCCGATATACTACATGAGTAGAAAGACGACCCCTGCAGAGATGAAGTATACAAGTTATGAGCTCGAAGTAATCGCCATTATTAAAAGTGTGAAGAAATTCAGAATCTACCTGCTAGGAACGAAATTTAAAATAGTTACAGAATGTAATGCATTCATAAAAACCATGGAGAAAAGGGACCTTACAACAGGAGTTACACGATGGGCCCTGATGCTAGAACAGTATGAAATTGAGTATAGACGAGGTACACAGATTGCGATAAAAAGGATTTTGACTACAGAAGAGTATGAAGATTTTTATTTGGAGCATGATATATTGTATAAATACGATAATGGTTTAAATTACTTGTCATTCCAAAGAACATGCAGACTTAAAAAATAATAATAGAAGCCCACGAGATAGGATATTTTTGAAAGAAAAAAACAGAAGTAGTAAACAAGGAATTTTACATAACAAGACTAAAAGACAAAATAGAAACGATTAAAAATAACGGTAGGTATACCTTATACTATAGAATCAAAAAGAAGGAAAGAAAGAATGAATGCTTCATCCTATACATAAGCTAGAAGGTCCGCTAGAGACGTATCACGTCGACCAATTAGGACCAATGAAATCAACAAAAAACATTATCAGCA